>NC_136905.1:51361595-51642709 GCF_949606895.1 Notothenia rossii | reverse complement strand
CAATCATGTTGCACTATCCGTGCTGAGTGTGCTGACTTTTCGTACAATGTCCCACTGTCTGGCTACCTGCATAAAGTCAAGTGGTCGGCGCAGTTGTGGCGAAATGTCGCTCCTCTGTTTTCACTGAAACGGCTCCTTATATCCGTTAGCGCAGCTAGCTAGCACCAAATTCTAACAACAACAAAAACAATACACGTAAGGTCTTTCTCTCGCGCCACACATACACACACCCTCCGGTGAGTATATTATAAAGAATAGCCAGTTAATTGAAGCATTATACAGTCAACCAATAACATTTTTCATTGGTCCCACCATGCCTTTCAAACCCCCAGTTTGTAATGCAGGCCCTTCATTTCCCCATCAGCAGTTCTGATGAGTACATACTGAGCATACACTGCAAAACCTCTCACATATGTACATTGTTGTACAATCACATATTCAACATGTTCTATCAAAGTCAGCTGTCTCTCAGGGGTAGAGTGTGGGGAGTGGGGAGTGTGTCTAACGTGTGTGGTGTATTATTGCTCTTAATCCCGGGTAAAATAACACATTAAGCCTGTTGTTAATCCACGCTGAAAGGAACGAGAGAGAAAACCCAGCAGGCAGCATCATTGGATGTATGGCTCCATGTAATTATCTGTTTACTGTGTACCGGAGCCACTGTGTGCTTTTCAGAAAATGTGGTGGCTTAGCAGTGAGGCGGATTTACTGGAGGTCACAAAGTCAGGTGGAGTTTCCTGCTGCCTATCGCTTTAAAATATTCTCCACCCAACCCTGAAAAGCATGCAGCTGAGACACATAATGGATATAGCCCATACACCGTTTAAGAGAGTTCTAATGAATACATTTCATAATTTGATCTCAAAGCTAAAGCAATCTCATATGAGTGATTGACATGAGCCTTTTGTTTGCAATGCGGTAGGTATTGGGCTAGAAAATACTGTACTGTAGATCAAAGCATGTAGCGATTGAATACACTCTCAGAAAGTAATATCACTATTCTCAGAGCTCTGATACAACTCAGCAAATCCTAGTGACGCATGATGTCAACTAGTCAACAAATGAGAGACAATCCCTGCGTGTACATGTCATGCCTAGAAAGGATAGTAGCTTTGTGAAGACTGCGAAGCGTAGATATACTCCGTGACTATTTTTGTCTCAAACCAACCAAACCTGTGTCGAGCCAAGCTCCCAATTTGTGCATTAGCCATTTCATCTGTATTAAATAAAAAATGTAATAACCTTTTATTTGAATAACCACAAAAGAAGGCAAGCTAGTAACTGGTTGCATAGCTGTAAGAAGTTCCTCATACCATCCAAATGCTCCTCTGCAAGGCACGGCAATACATTTGAAAATATAGATTGGGTGGATAGAAAATAAGCCGGGGTTGAATTGGGCTCAGCCCCAACACATAGGAAAAGGCTCTGAACGTCATCCCCCATGCACATTTTTAATCATGTATGCATGCCTACAGTATTTTACAAAAAACAATGTTAAAATGTGAAATCCACTTTTTCATGTCTTTTATACATAAACATGTATAAAAGTAAATAAACACTGTGTAAAGAGACTCTGAAAGTTTCAGGAAAAAAGACCCCCTCACTTTTTGTCCTGATCCATTTATATAAAAACCTGTCAGAAAATGAGCTGATCAGATTTTGGCCACTTTATGATGTCATAACGATGTTTTGTCTTGTGTAACCATTAGCCAATCAGCAACCAAGGTTTCTTAAAACATGCCAAATGTATGTGTGCATAAAGCTGAGTGATAATCAGTCATAATAACACTGAATTTGTTTAAATTGCCTACCCTGAGATTTGCAGCATACTTTTGGCAAAAATCGTGCAGCCCTACAAATGAACTGAGGTTCTTTGGGGTGCCTGTCAGGTCTCTCTCCTGACTTTTGAGATTTGGCTAGTCAGTCAGTTTTAGTAAGTCTGCACAAAGGTGTATACATCTCACTGCAAACACCCAACATTGAATGACATTAGAAAAATATAAGAAAGGACACAACTCAAAATTATAATCACAAATAGCAAGTGTATTTTTGAATACCCCACAAACAATTAGTCTTCCCACAGTTCATTGTTAAATTCAAAACGTTCCGCTTCGGGTTTTCTTCAAAATAAATAAAACAGTCAATTTACCACGGGAGAATCTCTGTCATTTTTTAGCAATCCAGTCGGTTTTGAAAATCCAGTCCTGGTTTTTAAGGTGGTTGGGAGATGACCGGCTCCTTTCAGTTTTGTAAACAATAATCCGGGAAGTGAAGCGACAGAAGGGTATGATGACGGTGGACGGTGGACGGTGGATCAGACAACGGTAGCACAGACTTTAAACTACCTAACTGCTGGTCTCTAAACAGATGAGCGTGTTGCTCCACCGATCCCTCTTGCTGCACACACCTTTCCCTTCCTGCTCCGTCTAACTAAATAGGGGGAAAAGGAAATGGAGGCGCCAACCAACAGCGAATCCCTGGCTGGGTGGGTGTTACCGTGAGTGACTACCGGTCACATAAAACCCCGGTTGTTACAGTATGTGTGCAGAGCGATGTTGATTTAAAATGCCAATTTGAAGGTTGGATATTTGTGAAAATGTTTGTGTATATATTAATAATTTAAGATGTAAATTAATTCATGTTTAATGTTACTATTAAAAAGATGGTTCTATTTGTATAACTTTTCCATTCCAAATGTTCAAAAAGAGGGAACCACAAAGCTATATTAACTGAAAACTCTAGGGAAATGTTTACTCAGAATTTTTCTTCCACACTTGCCCCTGCTAACATCTCAGTCAATGAGCTAGTAGATCATTTTAATTTCAAAAATTAAAAATGTTATAGATGCCATTGCTCCAACTAAGGTAAAGGAAGTGATTGGCAAGAAAATATCTCCATGGAGAAAGGCCATGACCGTGAAAACAGAGTGTCGAAAAGCTGAACGTAGGTGGCGAAAAAACAAATCTCCAGGTGCACTTTGAAATCTACAAAGAGAGACTTGGCCTTTATAATTTGGAATTGAAAAACGCACTACAGTTTTTCTTCTCCGACATCATTACCAAAAACAAAAACAACAAAAACGCACGTGCCTTGTTTGCTACCGTCGACAGACTAACTAACCCCCCCAGTGCCAGTAGCCTCTGAATTTCTATCCACCAGATAAAGCCATAAATCTAGGTGTAGTCATGGACTCTGACCTGAGTTCAGGGGCGGACCTGGGGGGGAAAAAGTGGGCCCGGGGATTAATTGACAGACAGGCCCACTTAATGCGCGACATGTATCGGCCGGCCGGCGACGAAAGTATGTTACTTAACAAAAAACCCTATGCGTTTAATGTTATTTTGGACAATTATTCATATAGTAATCACATTACCTGAGCTCTTGAGTTGCCTAGAGCAAAATAGTTACAGCATATATTTGTGATTTTAATGTTAACAGATCATTGATGCAATAACATTTGGACCCAATTTGCCTGACTTGACGAATAGAAAAAAACATGGGCGTAGGAAGCATCCTCAATGTGGGTGAGACAATTTAACAGGGGTTGTGGGCAGGTGGTGGACCTCAACTCCTCTAGGGGGGTCCGGGGGCAAGCTCCCCCGGGAAGAATTTGTTTTTTAATGTTGAAGTTAAATGCATCAATCTGGTGCACTTTGAGAGCAAACTTAGGGACTAAATCTATGGCAGTTAGTAGGGGCTTGGACTGTGAGCCGTAGGGTTGCCGGTTCAAGTCCCCGACCAGACCTACTTTTGGAGTGTGGACTTCTACTTGGAGAGGTCCCAGTTCACCTCCTGCCCTGCCGTGGTGCCCTTGAGCAAGGCACCGGACATCCCCCTTCCCCCCTCACTCCCATTGCTCCCCGGGCGCTGTACAATAGCTGCCCACTGCTCCTATTAGACTCCTGGCACTAGTATGGGTTAAAAGCAGAGAACACATTTCACTCTGTGTGCTGTGTGCTCTGCATGTGTGACCATTAAAAAGTGTTTCATCCCTCCCAATTCTTCTTCAAGACCCATATAAAACAGAACTGTAAACAAATTTACTTTTTCTTTCAACATTTATTTGAACAGCAAGTGGAGGCAAAAGTTACTGCACCCAAAACAATAAACTAGCTAACTAGCCTAAACTCAGTAACAGAATGTGGGCAATACGTTCTTCTCCACAGCCGCGCGACCTCTGAGTCAGACGTCACTTCCCTCTTTTCTCTCCTACGGGTACAGCCGTACAGCCACTCCCCCTGAACCCCGTTTCCCTGCCAACCCCCCCCCCCCCCTCCCTCCCCTATGCAAGCCCCTCCCTCTGAACCCAGGGCTCGCTACAATACTGTATACTGTATACACAAACTATACAAAAACGCCTTTAAGCTTTGGAGCTTGTTTACCCATCTGTAAGCAACTGCCAGCTAGGCCTCTCAGTCACTCACTCCTGATCGTTCACTGCGCAGTGACAGCTGCTACGGGCCTGATGTGTGAAATTGAAACTGATAGATAGAACAGGCCAGGGCTGGGCTGGGCCGGAACACTTACAAATGTGGGCCGGTAGGATTTAGGTAAGCACAAAAAAAAAAAAAGGGAGTGGCCCGAATACTTACAGATGTGGGCTGGTATGATTTAGGCAAAATAAAAAAGTTTTGGTTTTTTTGGCCCTCCGGCCCACACACAGCACCGGCCCAACGGGGAAACTCCCGGTATTCCCAATGGCCAGTCCGCCCCTGCCTGAGTTTCAACAGTCACATTAAAACAGTTACTAAATCAGCCTACTATCACCAAAAGAACATATCTAGGATTAAAAGACTAATGTCACAGCAGGATTTGGAAAAACTTGTCCTCTTCAGTAGACTGGACTACTGTAATGGTGTCTTCACAGATCTCACAAAAAAATCTATTAGAAAGCTGCAGCTAATTCAGAACGCCGCTGAGTCCTCACTAACACTAAGAAAGAGGATCACATCACTCCTGTTCTGAAGTCTTTACTCTGGTTCCTCACTAACACTAAGAAAGTGGATCACATACAGGGCCGTGGGAAGTAGGGGTGCTGAGGGTGCTGCAGCACCCCCTGGTGGAGGACAGGGGATCTGCACTTCCACAAGATATAATAAAAAAAAAACGAATTTTCAGCCTTGATGTAACAACATTCATAATTAAGTAAAGATAACACCCTTTTCACCCCAGTTACATGTTCCATTTGCCCTGTACGATGGGCGCTGTAAGTGATGAAAGTGGGGGATGTTGGCTTAGCAGGCGCCCGCAGCTCACAGCCAAAGTGAGAGAGATAGAGAGAGGGGATACCGCGGTACCGGCGGGGATTGTTGTTAGCTTCTGCTGCGCTAACGGATATAAGAAGCTGTTTCTATAATAATGTGGAGGGAGAGTCCTCTCCTGTCAGACTGAGAGGCTCAGTGAGGTAAAGGACTCTGAGGGCTTAGATAGTTCACTTTAGTCGAAGTTATCTCAGTGGGTCTCAAACGTTTTGATCACAATTTATGTAAACAAATATTTCCAAGGCACACCTTTATAATTATTAGGATAAATAAAAACAGGTTCCAATGTATACTATAGGACAGTAAACCAAAAATATTGTTTAAAACTGGAGAGATTTTAAAATATACATAAATAAATAAATGTTAACTGGTAAAATAAGATATGAATGAACAACACAAATAAAATAAGTTACATGTATTTGTTATTGGCTATGGTAGGTTATTGGAAATGTTCACATACCTACTTATTTGATAAATAAAATGCAAACCGATCTTTTTCATATGGGTGTTTAGAGTTGTACCCCCTAGATCAGTCTCTAATTGGGCGCTCAAAGTGCACCAAATTGAAGCATTTTACTTTAAAATGTTAAAAAGATCTTCCCGGGGGGGTACCCCCGGACCCCCCGAGAGGATGTGAAGTCCACCCCCCCAATTAAAACATGTTATAATATATAATAAATTTGAAGCCTTGTTATATAAGCTGTGCACCATGTCAATATATTTCTCTTTTTGCAATGTATTGGTCTTTTGTAGAGGTTTTTCATTGCCAGCTAAAATATTGCCTAGCAGCACATTGGTCAGAACCAGCCCTGGTGTCATCCCCACAGCACCCCCCATTTGAAACATGTTCCCACGGCTATGATCACATAACTCCTGTTCTGAAGTCTTTACACTGGCTTCCTGTGTGTCAAAGAATAGATTTCAAAATACTGCTGCTGGTTTATAAAGCTTTGAATGGTTTAGGCCCAAAATACATTTCTGATCTCCTGCTAAATTATGAACCATCCAGATCTGTCAGGTCTTCAGGGACGGGTCAGCTTTCTGTCCCCAGAGTCAGAACTAAACATGGTAAAGCAGCGTTCAGTTATTATGCTCCAAATATCTGTTACAAACTCCCAGAAACCTGCAGGTCCGCTGCAACTCTGACTACTTTTAAATCCAGACTAAAGACTTTTCTTTTTGTCGCTGCTTTTAATTGAACTATTCATATCTTGGACTGCACTGTAACTTTTATCCATGTATTTATTCTTTTAATGTATATTTTATTATCTTTTCTTTTTAATGACTGATTTTAAATGCCATTTTCTTAATGTCTTTCATTTTTTGTAAAGCACTTTGAATTGCCTTGTGTTGAAAAGTGCTATATAAATAAACTTGCCTTGCCTTGCCTTCCATTTGTATTGTCTCATTTGGTGGCATCAATATGTGCATTTGATACAGCAGTTGCCTTAGGATTGGGCCTCATACATAGCTCTTAAGGTGAAAACTATGTGATCCTTGACCGTTTGCTTTTGATTCAGGGAGAGAGAAAGAGGCATACAGCATCTTTTCACATGGATGTCATACTAACAGAGATAGGATGTGTAGACGGAACATTGCCCTGCATGGGGGGGGAGCAGACTGTGTGATGCAGCTGTGGGACCACTTGAAGGCCAGTGTGGCATTGACAAGTGGGCTGTTTCAGAGATATTTTCAACGGAGACGTAATCGTGGCAAGAAAACACAAATGTGTTGCCAATTTCAAAGACATCCCACGCCTTGAAGCCCACCGAGCTGCTCCATCTGCACAGCATGCTGATGCTGAGGCACATGACAGGGCCCAGTGTTTTGCTGGCAGTGCTGTTGGTGTTTCTCAATGTTGAGATACTTCCCTTAGTAAGGCAAGGCAAGTTTATTTATATAGCTACTTTCAACTCAAGGCATTTCAAAGTGCTTTACAAAAATGAAAGACATTAAGAGCATTAAGAAACATATTATAAAATGGCATTTAAAAACACTAATTTAAAAGCAAAGATACTAAAACATGAATAACAAAGGGGGGTCCTCAAGCCTGATAGAATATGGCCACTTGAATGTTAGGGAAACAAATAATGAGATCAAATAAAAAGTAAAGTCTTGAGCCTGGATTTAAAAGTAGTAAGAGTTGCAGCGGACCTGCAGGTTTCTGGTAGTTTGTTCCAGATATTTGGAGCATAATAACTGAACTTCTCCATGTTTAGTTCTGACTCTGGGGACAGAAAGCTGACCAGTCCCTGAAGACCTGAGAGATTTGGATGGTTCATAATTTAGCAGTAGTCAGAAATGTATTTTGGGCCTAAACCATTCAAACCTTTATAAACCAGCAGCAGTATTTTGAAATCTATCCTTTGATGCAGCGTCCACAAGGCAGCATGCGTTGAAGCCTGGTTGAAGCTTGCCGGCGGGCGTGTCTGAAGCTCGACCAACAACCAATCACATGAATCTCCCGCCCTGGGAACACAAGCACACAGTTTGATTGGGTAGAGCTTGTACTGGCATATGATTTGATTGGCTGACGCTTTCCGTCGAAGCTTGAAAAGTCTAACTTTTCTCAACTTTTGAAGCGAGCAACGGAGGCAAAGCGAAGCGACGGAACCACAATCCAGTTCGGCAAAGCGTGACGTCACCCCATTTAAAGTGAATGGGAAGCAGCGTTGAGGCCTCAACGCACGCCGCCGTGTGGAAGGGCCGTGACACACAGGAAGCCAGTGTAAAGACTTCAGAACAGGAGTGATGTGATCCACTTTCTTAGTGTCAGTGAGGACTCGAGCAGCTTCTGAATTAGCTGCAGCTTTCTAATAGATGTTTTAGTGAGACCTGTGAAGACACCATTATAGTAGTCCAGTCTACTGAAGATAAAAGCATGGACAAGTTTGTCCAAATCCTGCTGTGACATTAGTCTTTTAATCCTAGATATATTCTCTAGGTGATAGTAGGCTAATTTAGTAACTGTTTTAATGTGACTGTTGAAACTCAGGTCAGAGTCCATGACTACACCTAGATTTCTGGCTTTATCTGTTGTTTTGAACATTGCAGACTGAAGCTCAGCGCTAACTTTTAAACGTCCTGCCTTGGCTCCAAAAACCATTACCTCAGTTTTATCTTTGTTTAATTGGAGAAAGTTCTGACACATCCAGTCATTGATTTGTTCAATGCACTTACTCAGTGTTTGAATTGGAGCATAGTCTCCTGGTGAAATGGTTATGTATAGGAATGGGTATCGTTAAGGTTCTAACGCTACTACTACTTTTATCGATACCGCTTATCGATCCGGTCCTTTAACGGTACTCTTATTGGTTATTTTGGAAAAAAAGAGGTAAATTAACGAAACAAATTGTCAACAAAATGAACATTTCACATCAAAAGAAATAACAATGTTTTTAACAAATCATATTAAATAATGTGATGACAGAACTGTAAACAGAATGAACATTGCTTTTTATTTTAAATAAATAAATAATATTCACATCAAAAGAAAAAGCAGTTTTGTAAATAATGTGAACATACAGAACTGTAAAAACAAAACAAACCCTGAAAAAATACAGTGGCACTGGTACAGAGCAACACAGGTGGGGCATACAGGTATGCTGCAAAAGGCCCAACAGTTCTTCTGGAGGAAGATTAACATGTTTGCCTTCTCTGGCAAAAGTTGGGACCTCTCCTGTCTAATAGTGTTCCCTGCAGTTCAGAATACCCTCTCACTAGGGGTGGAGGAGGCTTGGACGCAGAGATAGTTTGTTGCAAGGTGTGTAAGGAGGGGCAGAGTAGCTCTCTTTGCCCACCACCACATCACAAGATCTTCAGCCATGGGGATTGGAAGCAGGTTTTGTAGAGCTCAACCTCTTGGTCAACACGCTCGTTAAGAGCGAGGGACAAGGTGTTCTTTTGGGTGGTCACCCTCAACTCCCTGTCCTCCTCTGGGAACAGCTCCTCCAAGGCACACTTTGGTTTATACCAGGGGTTTTCAAAGTGTGGGAAGGTGAGCCTCCCCCCAGAGAACATAAGAACAGCTTCGCCCCCCCTCCCAATTATTATTGCTATTATTATTATTATTATTATTATTATTATTATTATTATTATTATTATTATTATTGTTGTTGTTGCTATAATGCAGGGGTATTATTATCCAGTGGAATGCCCTCACCTACTGGCCTAGTTAAATCAAATTGGTTACTTTTTTTTGGCTGGGCAGTGAAGTTTTACACACCGTCTTATTTGACTTTCTCAGGACTTAAAATCTTTTTCTTGGGGGCAGACCCCCACAAAGAAAAAAATATATTTACACACATAAGGTCATCATCTTAACAGTTTTTTATGCTCATCGAGTCATTTGTGAGCAGAGCATCAAGTTGGCATGCCTATAACAGCTGGATGCGGCGATTACCATCTAGTTCAGCAAAACGCCTCACAAACTTATTAAAGAGCAACTTGTAGGTTAGAGACACCAGTGAATAAATGTGTAGGAAAATGATGAATACACTAGATTTTCCCAAAAATATACAGAAATATACACTACAGTGACATCTGGCGTCGTTTTAGTAAGACATTTTCACTTCCGCATAAAAAAGCCTCCGGACTGTTGATACTGATCCATAACATAAACTAATGCGCAAGTATCAGCCTTATCTTGCGTTACCTAATGCAACTCCACACTACGGTGCTGACCGGAGGGGAGACGCGAGATACGGCTGATACTTGACGATCTGGTGGAGAAAGGTTGTGGAGCCTCCGTTGATATGCCGTTGTAAATGGCTTGATGGAAAGCAGGCGTGTAGTTGGGGAGGGTGCACAGCTGATTGCAGCAGGTGAGTGGAGGTTTAGCCGGGAGCCAGGAGTGACAGCCACCACGCACACACAAACAACACAGACAGAGGGAAACAAACAAACACAAAGGAGACGGCTGGAGCAGTACAGCCACCACAGCGTTACCTAATGTAACTCCACACTACGTTTTACGGTGCCGTGTACCGGAGGGGAGAGAGAACAGCGAAGGGGGGAGAGAGAGAGCAGCGAGGGGGGGAGAGAGAGAGCAGCTAAGGGGGGGAGAGAGATGTAATACGGTTTCTTGATAAAGCTGTGGAGACGGAGTATGTGCTGCAGGGAGGTGGATGCACAACGCACCCAGGAACGAACGCTAGCTCCGGTCCTTTTCCCGTGAGGGAAACTGTGGACTCGATGCCCTGACAGGCTTGAGTTTGTGCAACCTGCACAAACACAAGCTCACCATGATTACAAATGGTGAAATGCAATGTAAAATTACCGAAAAAATACCAGCTCACTAAATCACAACCGCTCAAACCAACTACAAACTACTACCGTGGATTGGGCAGAGAACGAGTCCGAGAAAGTTAAGTCCCCCATGTTTTTAGTAGCAGAGCTCAAAACGGCTCCTTTTCTGCTCTTATGTATTGTAAAACATATCAAATCCTGCATTAACATTTTTAATTGTAATTTTCAGGCAAGGTTAAGCATAAATGTAGTAAAAGAAAAAACCTGCAAGTTGCTCTTTAAGATCTAAAACTATGGTGCATTTTTGATTCAATGCTGAGTCCAGCCACACTTGACAGTCTCTTCTCTGTCATTGTAGACCGCAAATACCTCATTCCTTCCGTCTACATGGGTCAGAATAAGCCGTCCCGTTCGCGTCTATCGTTATTCCAACCCAGTTTAGATTGAACCACTCCCACTTCTGCATTACGCAAGGATCGACGTAGCTCTACGCGATAGCATCATAGACACATGGCACACCCGCAAAATCTGAATCTGACAAGCAAAATACCGTCCTTATAACAACTGCATAATATACAATATAATAGTGCTTCTTTGTCAATATGACTGACGACCACACTTATGTAGTGCTGAGGTAATGTTAATTCATCATTTAATATTAATTCCTGATGGATATAAGAGGGATACATTAGCAAACATCTGTATATATCTAGGTATCATTAAATAATGCTGTCAGATAAATGAAGTACACAGTAATAGTCAAGGTTATATTCAATATTCTGCACTTACACCAGCTGATAAGATATTTAAAACGTCTTTTGTTTGTCCTTAAAACGACATTTTAGGATCCACACAGGCTATTTATAGATGATAAAACACCAGTAATACAATCTCAGGACGACATTTGAGGATACAGACAGGCTGTTCTGATAAGATATTTAAAACGTCTTTTGTTTGTCCTGAAAACGACATTTGAGGATACACCTATGGGATACACATAGGATATTTATAGATGATAAAACACCAGTAATACAATCTCAGGACTCTTCGATATGGCTTTGATTACAGGATCGTTTACTTTCAGTCAACACATCCTTTGGAAAGACAAAAAACAACTATTCAATATCCTGCTTTACCGCAACCGCTATAACTGCCGAAGATGAAGTCTATGACGCTATCGCGTAGAGCCACGTCGATCCTTGCGTAATGCGGAAGTGGGCGTGGTTAAATATAAACTGGGTTGGAAAAAGGATAGACTCATTCCGTTCAGATTAAATCGCCGCCAATCACATTTCCTCACTCGCGCCAGGGCCGGGGGAGGGGTTACAGGGCTCCTGCTGCATTCACTTGCACTCGGACATTAGGGATTTTCTCTCATAAATGTCCGACGAGCCACACATTTTATTTCAAAACAAACCTGCCAACTGGGGTGGCAGCTGGGGTGGCAAGGCTATTTTTAGGATGGCAGTTTCCACCCCATGCCACCCCGGTAGATCTGCCCCTACTTGACTGGTACTTGCTTTTGATCAAAGTTAATGCGGAAAACCCACACTCACACGGGTAGGCGGAGGTGAAGGGAATGAGTACTTTTACAGCCTTTTTGGCGAGGTGGGGGAACTCGGTCTCCGCAGACAGCCAAAAGTGTGCAAGTGACGTTTTCTGCCAGACGCTGTCTCCTCTCTCACTTTAGGTAACTTCACTAAAAATTGATCCATGTTGCCGCTCGCATAAAGTTAGCTGAAGTTAACTAGCTAGATTTCACTGTTTCTCGTTATTTTTGTTCTCACGCTGCGCCTACCCTGAAGCTCTCTGGCGCCCCCCAGGGGAGGCGCGCCTCACACTTTGAAAACCGCTGGTTTATACAATGGAGGGAAAGTCTCCTCCATTCCTTCTCCTTCAGACTGCTCCTCCTATTCTGTGTCTGTCTGCCATGGTGTTGCTTCTGTCACATTGGCCTCAACAGTTGCCTTCCTCCTTAGCCTGTAAAAACTGTTGCTTTGGTAAAAAATAAATAAATGTGTCAACAGTTTCCAAGCAATTTTAGGAGCTGGGTAAACTCACTAATGTGATTTGATCTGCATGTGAAAAGATGAGTTGAGCCTACAATTAAAAGCCAAGATGTTAAGTGTAACCAATGCAAATAACAATCTGTTAAGAACCACATCAGACAAGAATAAATAAAGTAAATTATAAAACACAATTGAGTTGCCGGAACCTATACGACAAACTCTTCCTGATTTCAATCCAACCCTTTAAATATTTGATAGCATTGAAACATTGCAGATTAAACCAATAGATTTACATTTTATTAAAATTGGATTATTTCAAAAACAGTTTTCATAAAACAGAAACAAGTTAAGCACAATACAATAACATACATTGAGACACATGGTTATTACTTGATGGTTATTCCAACTGCATCTGGCTCGTGGGCAACGTGCTGTGCATCACGAGCCTGTTGCACTTCAACCTCTGTTGTTCCCTGTACTGTATATACAAACAAAACACTAAATTGAGTACAGATCAGGACACACCATGTGTTTTCCTCAACAACAAAAATCGAATCCGTCTTGAAATCATATAACGAGCCAGTTTACATTAGCTGTTAACAGACGGTAACAAATCATAACAGAGGTGCTATTCACATGCATAACAAGGGGTTTGAGCCATCAAAAAAGGCTGGTTACAAGAAAATGGACCACATAGTCATGGTATGTGAGAGCGCAGGCCAGTCTACATGAATGCAGGGCAAGGCACGTTTCTTGCTAGTGGAGCCTCGCAGCGGTGAAACCGTGCCCCGTTGTATAATGTACTGTAGGTTTTTATCATTAATAAGATAGAATTGTGTCATGGTGTTTGAATTGATTTTAAGTGGACACAGGGACAACACATTGGCTGTACCTGATGCAGAGGCACTGACTGCTTGTCTGATTTTCTGAATTTTGTCAGTGAAGAAGGCAAATTCATTGCAGGCCCTGGTGGATGGAAGCTCAGAGGCTACTGACACTGGGGGGTTAGTTAGTCTGTCAATGGTAGCAAACAAGGCACGTGCGTTGTTTTTGATTTTGGTAATGATGTCAGAGAAGAAAGACTATCGGGCAAATTTCAATTCCAAATTATAAGTCTCTCTCTTTATAGATTTAAAAATTAACCTGGAGATTTGTTTTTCGCCACCTACGTTTAGCTTCTGCACTCTCTTTTTTCAGTTCTCACGGTCATGGCCTTTCTCCATGGAGATATTTTCTTGCCAGACACTCCCTTTAGCTTGGTGGGAGCAATGGCATCTATAACATTTTAAATGTTTTAAATAAAATGATCTACTAGCTAACTTACTGAGTTATTAGCGAGGGCAAATGTGGAAGAAAAATTCTGAACAAACATTTCCCTACTGTTTTCAGATAACACAAGCCCCTCTGTCCTGGGGGTTGTCAACATGTATGTTAAAATCACCAACAATGACTAGACGGTCAAAGTCAATACACACTATCGACAGCAGCTCAGTAAAGTCATCAAAAAAGCTTGCACAGTATTTGGGTGGTCTATAGATATTTAGGAACAGAGCTCGAGAGGAACATTTCAGCTGAAGGGCCACATATTCAAAAGAAGCAAAGTTCCCATAAGATGTCTTCCTGCATTGAAGGGAATCATTGAACAAAATAGCAACTCCACACCCTTTCTTATGCATTCTTTCCTGACTCATAAAACTCAAGTTGGGAGGGGTTGATTCGATAAGAACAGCTGCGCTGTTATTTTGGTCTATCCAATAATAATAATAATAATAATAATACATTTTATTTTAGGCGCCTTTCATGACACCCAAGGACACCGTACAATTTGTTAAAAAACGCTAATAGGCAACAGAACATGATAAAAATACAAACAGGAAATCATGGAGGAGACAATCAAGTGGACACAAATTAAACATATAATGGGGAGCACTACAGTGAGTTTGAATATGGTGATGGTGTACTCCTGAAGAAGGTCAGCCAGATAGGGGGGTGGCAGGTTATGTAGGGCTTTGTAAGTGAGCAGTAGGTTTTTGAAGTTGATACGGGATCGAACGGGGAGCCAGTGGAGTTGGATGAGGATGGGGGTGATTTGTTCTGAGGCCTTGGTACTGGTGATGATCCGGGCTGCAGAGTTCTGTATGATTTGAAGTTTATTGATGAGCTTGTTGGGAATGCCTGAGAGGATGGCGTTACAGTAGTCGATGCGGGACGCGAAAATTGCATTGACCAGGACTTCAGTGTTTGATTGAGAAAGGGATGGGCGGAGTCTGGAGATGTTGCGTATGTGCCTTGCTAGTAAGGGATCTGATATTGTGAAGAGCCAGTTTTAAACAGCCAAGAGGTGCATAGCTGTGTGCTTTGTGCAGGGGGAGTAGCACGGGCGGGGCTCTGTAAACTATCCAAGTTTCCGTTAAAAACATAACATTGAGATTGTGCTCAGTGATAAAATTATTGATTAAAAAGGTTTTTCCTGCCAAAGACCTGACATTTAATAAAGCTAGTTTAAGTTTGTTACATTCAGAGTGGGTTTGGGTTAGGATTTTTTGCAAATATTTATGCAGTGTGTGAGTTTTCACTGGGTAGTGTTTTCAAATCACACACAACTTCTGCGATTGCCGCTGTTAGTTAACTAGCTAGCAAGCAATGTTATCGTTAGCGGTAGCACATCTTTACCAACTGCTAAATAAACCCAATATAATAAATGCTGGCTTCTTATTGACAACTGTATAGTGTTATGTTTATTAAATAATGGAACAAAAGATGGATACTTTTATTTGTGCAGTGCTGTGTTCATCAGAGCAACCGCATTAGCAGCTGGTCCTGGTACGTCGCCAGGATGGTGGTCTTTCTGTATCCAGCGTTCCACACTCTACCTTTTTTTTTGCCATACTTTGCATTGGGGTGCACTTATGTACTCAAAACAGCAAATGTAAGAGTACACAATTTGAGACACAGCGAATGTCTTGTCAGTAAAGGAGAGAATCAGTCAGGGCATTCAGAAACTTAAGGGCTTAAGAGGGTGCTCCTGCAAAGAGAAATGGACAGTGTGCTGGAGGACTGCCCAGAACTCAAAACCATGCAGCTGCAGAAGTTGCAGGTAAAGCCGGCGTCCTGACATCACCTCTCACTGCTCTTCTGTAGCAAAATGCTAACAAAGAGCAGACTGGATCTTCTGTTCCAGAAATTAGGAAACGTCATTTAAAATACAAAATGACCTAACCTAAGAGTTTGTTGTGTGGTTCACTCCACATGTCTTGGTAATGGTGATCGTTTTTTTTCCCATGAGCCCTAAACCAAAAATGTGCCAAGTGGTATGAGTAGCCATTCTACCTCTGCCCTTTATAACAACTTTATTTGCCAAATTGTCAGGTGTTGAGCTTCCCGCTTTCTGTCCCCAAGTGTCCCAACAATTGTTTCATTCAGCTTTAACCATAATTGAATACAAACCAAAGAGAGGGGAGGGGTCTCCTATGGCATGAAAACTGGCAGCAAACTTGATCTAGAGAAATACTGTCTTTTAAAAACAGTTAAATTCGGGTCAAACCCTTTTCCCTTCATTTATTAACAGAACTATGCATCTTTTCCAGCAACTCCCTGCTGCACCCTGATCCTAGGAGCTTTGCCACAGAGCAGTTTCTAATCTCTTATTGTTGATGAGAAAGGTTCAAGGGGCATTGATTAATCACTGCAAATGCACAGGAAACCATAACTATTTTTATTTCCCGTTAAGAGGCTCTCAAAAACTCATTGCGAATGAAGTGATTGAACACCATCCCCCACTAGTCTTAAAATAACATGGCAGGATATCCATCAAACATCAGGCCTGTGACTGCTGCCGCCATAGTTTGATGTCAGGAGTGTGGAGATTCAATTAGAAGATTGTATCAGGCTTTCCACATCAAAGGAAACTGTAATAATCCATTCTTTATGAGGCTGCTTTATTATTTAAAACCAAAGTAAATGCTTTCACTCTTAAATGTGAGAATAATCAAATAGCACATTTAGCTTATTAAATGTAATGCACAGCAAAAAGGACATTTTATTTATCCCCGATCACCAAAGCGACATGCTGTATCATCTCTGTGCTCTGGGGAATGTCATAATAATAACAGGAGTTCCCATTCATAACATTCGTTTCGGTGTCTCACTATGGGATGCGTCTCCCTGCGTATGCCTCAGAAGCATCAATCTCATTACGCCAATCCTGATTGGCTGGTGATCTTGACAACTACGTCAGGGAATCCCATGGGAGCCTGCCTGCAGGCACCAGTCTCAGGACACCTCCACTCTCAGGACAGGAAACTGCGCAAGCTAAGAATTACAAAATAAAATTGCCACTATCAGTACAGCGCCACTTTCCAAACAGGAAATGCATGCAAATACAAAATAAAATCGGACTGACACTTATTATATGCATATGTATATATACAGTGGCGACTCCAGGGTATGGCTGGGGTAGGCTACAGCCGTACCAAGAAATGGCTTAGCCCCACCTTAGCCCCACCATGAAAAATGATGTTAAAGTAAGCCAAAAAAAGTCCGCCAACTCACGCGGAGTAAATTGCACAGACAGCAGTTAGTAAGATTGATTTCAGTAGCCACTTGTCTGGAAATGCCGAAGACTAGAAACTGTTTTGAAAACTTTTGTCACGTAGTGATCGTCTTCTCAATAGAACATCTTTGATAATGTCTTCTGGCCAATCAGAATCACGATAACGGCGTGGTGTTGTTGCAGGAAGTCCCGACGGAGAATACCTTTGCTGTTGTACATCTCTATATACATCGATACAACATTACGTGTTGATTTCTATCAACACGTAATGACCCCACAGTTTGATGATTGATAGGTGTTTGGGCTGTCTTTGATTTTGACACACAGAGCAATGGGGGCTATCCACATCCACCCTTATCCACAAAGTAAAGTCATTCACACAGCCTCTTCCCTCTTCTCTCTGTGAGGAGCAGGAGGTTCAGCTTTCAGAACAAAGTAACACAAAACTAAAATGGCATTCATTTTTTTAGATATGTCGTTTAGTAATTAGGGGTGTAACGGTACATGTATTATTATTATATTATTCGTTACTTCGGTTCGGTACATGTGTGTACCGAAGTGTACCGAACGAATATAAAGTTAAACGTAAATTGAGAGTGTGAATAACTTTTTGGATGTAATCTCAGGTGCTGCGTCGCAGCATTCAGAGTAATTTGCTCACATCGGGTTCAACGCGTCATAGAGCGAGCAAGTCATTTCATTGGACGAGAGGCATACTATGAGAGCTGGTCAGAGGGATGCGCTCAAATTTAGTCAGTCATTTGAGGAACTGTTGAAATGGCGAACGAAGATAAAGTTGAGCTCGAAAATCCTCCAGCTTCATTGAAGTCTCCGGTTTGGGAACATTTTGGTTTCGCAGTTACGTACAAGGATGACGAACAAAGACAGGTCGACCGAACCAAAGCTGTTTGTCGGCATTGTTCAACTAAAATTGGTTACGCGGCTGGCAATACATCAAACTTGCACACTCATTTGAACGTGAATATCACCGGTACCAAAAGAAAAAAGACTGAAGTGCAAACCCAACTGCCACTAGCATTTAAGCCTCCACCACTCGCAAAAAGTTCAGACCGAGCCAAAGCTATACCCTTATGTTGCCATGTTAGCAAAGCACTGCCTGGCTGTATCTGCTACCCCTGTCCCTAGCGAGAGGGTGTTCTCCACAGCAGGAGACATTGTTAGTGCCAGCAGATCTGCCCTTTCGGCAAGCAATGTGGACAAGTTAATTTTTCTTTAAAAAAACATGAAAATACAATGACAAGCAAGCCATAATGTCAAACTGGCTGCTTAGGTTCAAATACAGATTAATTCAGTTCATCGAAATGCTGCACCTTAATGTTTATTTTATTATATTTTGTATTTATTTGAGTGAATATTCCGTTTAATAATAATCAAAAACCTAAACTAATAGTTTATGTTGTATGAGTACTAGTACAGTAAAGTTCAAATACAGATTATTTCAGTTAATCGAAATGCTGCACCTTAATGTTTATTTTATTTTGTATTTATTTGAGTGAATATTCACAGTTTAATAATAATTAAAAACCCAAAACTAATAGTTTATGTTTTGTGAGTACTAATAATAATAATGCATTACATTTTTTATTAGAGCGCTTTCACAGGTGCTCAAAGCGCTTTACAATTACACATTACACATATTAGACATGTAAGAGTCATTACTGTGGACAATACCCACAGGAGCAAATACGGGTAAAGTGTCTTGCCCAAGGACACAACGGCCTGACGCAGTGGCGGCCGAGGCGGGATTCGAGTTCAAATACAGATTATTTCAGTTAATCGAAATGCTGCACCTTCATGTTTATTTTATTATATTTTGTATTTATTTGAGTGAATACATTATTAACAGTTTAATAATAATAAAAAAAAAAATATATATATGTTTTGTTTTGTGAAAAAAAATTCTGCTGTACCAAAAACGTACCGAACCGAACCGTGAACAAAAAACAACCGAAATGTTTGTGAACCGTTACACCCCTAGTAGTAATAGATTTATTTATTTCTCTTCTCAAGAGAGTACCAGAATGTGTATTTTATGTTAGTATTTCAAAACATCTCCTGGGGGAGAATCCCCCCAGACGCCCCTGCAGGGATAGGTTTTTCAGCATGTCAACTCTTTCACCTGTGGTGAAATTGCAGGATCGGCTCAGTGGGGCTTCCTCAGAAGGTGATAAACACTATTCAGAGTGCAAGGGCTTCCTCCACCAGGTCTCACTGTAAGTGAAGAGTGTTTGAGGAGTGGTGCCTCCAAGAGGGACACGTCTCTTTTCAATGTCCTGTCGGTGTTATTTTGTCATTTCTGAAGGACTTGATTAATAAACACAGAGCTTTCTCTACGATCAAAGTGTACCTGGCTGCTATTGCTGCATGCCATGTGGGTTTTGAGGGAAAGACAGCTAGCCAACATCCCTTGGTCTGCCGTTTTATGAAAGGGGCTCGCAGGCTCCTCCCTGTTTCCGGGTCACTGGTGCCATGGGACTTGACAGTGGTTTTAGATGGGCTCACTCGACCTCCATTTGAACCCATGGAAGAAGTTGATATGAAACACCTGTCACTGAAGACAGTGTTGTTGCTGGCTCTGGCATCCGCCAAGCGAGTCAGTGACATTCATGCGCTCTCTGTACATCCTTCATGCACTCAGTTTGCCCCGGGGCAAGCAAGAGTGTTGTTGAAGCCTAACCCTGTCCAAGGTGGTTGGCTCATGCACCCCCATTGACCTTGCGGCATTTTCTTCATCGTTATGTTCTTCTGAAGAACAGCGGTCAAATTTGCTGTATCCAGTTTGTGCCTTGCGCATCTACATGGACAGATCTAAAGAGTTTCGATGCTTTGACCAACTCTTTGTATCCTGGGCTAACACTCATAAGGGCACGCCCGTTACCAGGCAGCGAGTCTCCCACTGGATTGTGGGAGCGATAGCTCTGGCTTATATGAGTCAGGGTTTGCAGGCACCAACGGGCCTGCAAACCCTGGCAATTGTCCCGCACACACTCATGTTAAAAAAAAAAGGTGCGTCTTTGCGCATTCAATCTTTCTACAGAGCGTAGGAATGGCCTGTTCTGATATTTGAAAACGGAATTGCAGTTTTATTGCTTTTAGGTTATCAGAACATTTCAAAGGGGACACAGTCACATTGGATATTAACCTATGGATTAACTACAGCATCGCTGTTATCGTTTTAATGCCATTGAAGACCAGTTTTCACTCGACAAAACCAAGGTAAGCCATGTTAGCGTTTTAGGCTACCTAGCGCCACCTGTTTTGATGTATGTTTTTGTTGATAACGTTGCGAGTTTATATCTTTCAGTGTTGAGGTGGGCACCGTTAGATTCTGTGTCTTTACGATCATAAACGATGTGTTGGATGTGCAGCTAGGATAAGTAATAAGGGAGCTAGGAGTGATTTTCGGTGCAGTAATAGGTTAGCATTTTTCGCTCTGGGCTAATTCAGAGGGTCAGTGTTAGCATTGTGTGTGTTTTTTGGAGAAAAAAAACGGAAAAGATCAGTTAAATTATTTTTTTCCCGTTATATGGATATCAAATATTCATAGTTTATTAAATATTAAGGTTCCTTAGACGTTGTTTCCTGCAAATGACACGATTTCGGCCCCGGAACCGGGTCCGTGGGGCTTAAGAGGGGGTTTCCGTCCAGGACATTTGTGCAGCAGCAAGCTGGTCTTCACCGCTCACTTTTGTCCCTTTTTACAGATTGGATGTCTCTGCTCCAAGTGTGGCCCATGCAGTGCTGGGCTCAGGGTCCGCGTTGGGACAGAGTTCTACCTGTTGAGTACTGGTGATTTTCGAGATAAGCATGTCTAACAATACTGGAGTCTCAATATCCCATAGTGAGACATCGAAACAAATGTTATGAATGAGAACTATAGGTTACTAGCGTTATCCCGGTTCTCAGAGTAACATGAGTGAGATGTCTCACCAGACAGCCCTTCTTGCTGAGGCGAAGCGAGAAGAGGTGCTTATTTTGAATGACGCTGTGTCGTAGCACAAGCTACTTAAAGGGTGGGTGGATTCCCTGACGTAGTCATCAAGTTCACCAGCCAATCAGTATTGGCGTAATGAGATTGATGCTTCTGAGGCATACGCGGGGAGGCGCATCCCATAGTGAGACATCTCACTCATGACACTCTGAGAACCGGGGTTACGCTAGTAACCTATATTTTCTGTTTCCTTTTTCTGCAGCTAAAGCTTTAAGCAGTGCTCACTGATGGCACCCGGATACCATCTGGAGATATTGGCTTGATATTGGCTTGATTTGAGGTGACTGGACTGTAGCTTTAAGCTGCTAGCTTCACTACAGCTTGCTTGCATGGCAGCCCCTCTCCAGCAGAGATGAGCAGATTAAGCTGGCAGCGGTTCCTCCTGTTTACAGATGAGATTAGCACAGGCACCAATCTGTTACGCCATCAGGCAGCTGTTACCCCACAAATGACACTTTTTCCCAGCTGAAGCACAGGCAAAAACGGAGAGGGGTCCAAAGCTGGCTGTAAAAGCGCATCCGGCAATTTGAAATTATGGATTAAAAGAAAAACTTTGATATTTATCCATTTGGGTGTTACTGTAACAGGCCCCGCTATTCAAGGCGCGATGACAGATAACATTCCTGCAAAACAGGAGAAATGATAAAAACCACATTTTTTGCTGCTCATTTGGCGGATCTTGCCAGAATTTATTATTCATTTGGCACGCACACAATTGTTAACGCCCTTAAACATTTGACACAACACACACACAATTGTTAATGCCCTTTTCTATTTTCAATATAAAACACATGTTTATATATTCATGTCATCAATATATTTGAAATAAACACCATGACTTAACGTAAGAATTTCTCTATTCAGATATTGATTTTGTAATCAAACCATTTTAAATACCTTCCCAGGCAAAGCATCAGAATCTATCTAATATGTGCTAGCATTAGCATCCAACAAGCATTTATGTATTAACTCTAACCAAAGAACACATACAGATAATACAAAACACACAGACAAAATACTTAGGATATAAACCCGGAAAATATGTAAAGTAAACAATGAAATTAACTTGCATTCACTTTGATCAAAGAGCTCAGTTATGCTACATTAAAATAGCGACCGCCATTACACACAGCAACCATGAGGTAGTCTCCTACGCGGCATTGAAGACATTAAACAACGTCCAAACGCCACTTCAAACACTAGGGGCCTTTCTTATTTCACTAATCTCCCCTCCTCACATTACATTGCATTGCATTTATCTGACGCTTTTATCCAAAGCGACTTAAAATAAGTGCATTTGACCAAGAAGATACAAACTAGAAGAAAACAGAATCATATCAGTACATCAGGTTTCAAGTGCTATTCAATAGCTTTAGATAAGCCAGTCCTTTGTTAGTATATATGTGCTTTGTTGGTAATTTTATTGCTCGAAATGGAGTTGAAAGAGATGAGTTTTCAGTCTGCGCCAGAAGATGTGCAAGCTTTCTGCTGTCCTGATGTCAATGGGGAGCTCATTCCACCATTTGGGAGCCAGGATAGCAAACCGACGTGTTTTTGCTGATGGGAACTTGGGTCCCCTCGCAGTGCGGGTGCAGCGAGCCGCTTGGCTGATGCAGGGCGGAGTGCACGTGCTGGGGTGTAGAGTTTAACCATGTCCTGGATGTAGGAAGGGCCAGATCCATTCGCAGCATGGTACGCAAGTACCATTGTCTTGAAGTGGATTCTAGCAGTTACCGGAAGCCAGTGAAGGGAGCGGATGAGCGGCGTGGTGTGGGAGAATTTAGGAAGTTTGAAGACCAGACGAGCCGCTGCATTCTGGATGAGCTGCAGAGGTCGGATGGCACATGCAGGTAAACCAACCAGGAGGGAGTTGCAGTAGTCTAGGCGTGAGATGACGAGAGCCTGGACCAGAATCTGCGTCGCTTTCTGGGTCAGCTGGGGACGTATCCTCCTGATGTTGTAAAGCGTGTATCTGCAGCAGCGGGTTGTAGCAGTAACAACCTGTCCTTTATCTAAGTTCTTTATCACCCAGATTCCTTGCAGTCTGAGTCGGGGAAACAACAGAGGTGCCGATGTTGATTGTTAGTTCAAGAGTGGGACAATCTTTTCCCGGAAGGAAAATCAGTTCAGTCCTGTCAAGTTTGAGCTTGAGGTGGTGAGCGGACATCCACTGAGAGATCTCCGCTAGACAAGCAGAGATGTGTGTGACGACCTGGGTCTCTGAGCGGGGAAAGACGGAATTAATTGGGTGTCGTCAGCGTAGCAGTGGTATGAAAAACCATGCGGGCTAATGACAGATCCGAGCGAGTTTGTGTACAGGGAGAAGAGGAGGGGACCAAGAACAGAGCCCTGAGGGACCCCTGTAGTTAATTGACAAGGGTCAGACTCGGACCCTCTCCAAGTAACCCTGTAGGTATGGTCTTTGAGGTATGAGGTGAGGAGAGAAAGTGCAGAGCCTGAAACTCCAAGTTCTTGGAGAGTCACCGTGTCGAATGCAGCAGACATGTCCAGAAGGATGATGACAGAGGAGAGGGAGGCTGCTTTAGCAGTGTGCAGTTCCTCAGAGACAGCAAGGAGAGCAGTTTCTGTGGAGTGACCTGCCTTGAAACCAGAGAGGAGAGGGTTTACTTTTGCTTCCTTGAGACTGTTTGGAAAGTGACCAGAAGTTAGAGAAGTGTTGATGAAATGGGTGAGAAACGGTAGAATATCAGGAGCGATAGTCTGAAGGAGGTTTGAGGGGATAGGGTCCAGAGGACAGGTGGTAGGACGGGCAGAGGTAATGAGGGTAAGAACCTCAGTTAGAGAGAGAGGGGAAAAGGAGGTTAGTGTGTGGGTGAACTGTGGGTCTGGTGACCCAGTGGTGTGTAATGGTGAGTCGGGAAAATACTCCTACCCTCGACTCCTCTTTGTGTCTTAGTCCCGCCCACAGGAGATGCGAGCGGAGGAGCCGAGGCGGGGAGCCGAGGAGAGAGGAGGGGAAGCAGCAGGTGGTTAGAGAAATGAGAAATCCTCTCCTCTGAGCGTTCATTTTAAAGAGACATCCATTAATGATGACAGGAGGCACAGCAGCCCTCCGTCTGATGGACAGATGTGTTCATGATGACTTATATATTTACTTATAATTCACAGTGCGGTATAATGAGTCAATAACAGGCTACAGATGCGGACACACACACATATATTTACACACTGCTCTGCTTTCTGAACGGATCTCACAGCTGTTCTCACTGTAAACATCGCGTCTCGATGAAAGCAGATAATAAAATAATATCCAGGGGATGCATGCAGAGCTGTCATTGGCTGAGATAATTCCGGCCGTGCGTTATGACTCTTTTAAACATCACTGTTGCCAGAAATGCATCCACGGAGGAGCTGTGGAGGACCCATCAGTGTGTCCTCAATTATAGCTCCTCCAGAGAGCCTCCTCGACGCTCGATCCTCGGTCCTCGATGTGCATTTAGAGAAATGAGATGTCCTTCAACATGGCACGCCGAAAACCATTTCCGGGTCACTACCAGAGGACCGAGGATTCGAGGAGTCGAGGAGGGGAAATTAGTGAAATGAGAAAGGCCCTAGGACACCGCGTCACAACACTACCGTGGATATTTATAACACTTGTGACAATAAGTACACACAACTGACCTGCAAAACAGGAGAAATTATGAACAACCACATTCTTTGCTGCTCATTTGGCGGATCTTGCCTGAATGGCAAGCCAACGGCAGCTCCGTCTCCACATCAGTCCATTTACGGCAGGCGCAAATCATAACAAACCCCTTTACGGCAGTGTTACCCTGCCATACTACCCCCTGCTGTCCATAGTTAAACAGGTTTTTTAAATGATATGAAATACAAACATAAAATTGTGATCACATACTTTGTGTGGGTCACATTACTCTTACTATGACAATAAGGTGTTGATATAATTTATCTTGTATTGTTCACTGTGTATCCCCATGTATTGTGTTCAAAATTCGCAGGGACCACTTCCTTTGCTTTTCGAGCTCAGAGATAAAGAACCCGGTGGCACGACTCAGAGACAGGTGCAAGAATAGAAATCCTTACAAAGAAATCCAGGCTGGTAAACAAAGTACTCAGGTCTAGGCAGAATCTGGGAAATATGGGCTCAGATCAAAAACTGGATGAGGATAAGTACAGGCAGGCCAGCATCTTAAGGTTGAAAAGGAAAGACAATCTGCCAGCAACCTGTTGGAAGGGGCTGATTCATATACTAGGGAGCAGGTTAAGTTATTTACTGTAGGCAAATGGGAGTGGCAGGGTCTGAAAATACAGCAGATAGATGACAAAAACAAGCAAACAGAGTAAGAATGATTATTAAAAAAAGAAGGAAAACCATGAGATTGCAGATCAAATTGTTTTTTTATGGTATTGATGTTTTCGAAAAAGTAGGCCATAAGTAAAAATATAAGCCTTTAGCCAGCATGAATCTGTTTTTATTGGAACTATGCTTTGAAAGCGATTGACAGGGTTATTACTGTTCTCTACGACTGGTAATGGTTTGTCACATTTGTGATGCACTAAACAATGCCTGCAATCTCCAATCTCTCAGTTACGTAATACTTCTTAAAATATATCCATGTGCATGTGGTTGCTATCATAAATTCTGTATGGATGGCTTTTGCTGCCATGGCAATGCTTGTTCTTATAACCCAAGGCTAAGTGGCAGGGCAGTTAGAACTCATTAACCTTGAGCAATAAGCAGTGGTACACCAGATAACCACCTTGTGGAGTTATGTTAAATTACTTTCCATTTAGCTGATGCTTTAATCCAAAGTGACTTATTAATGCAATTAAACATGAGGAAACAGACTCAGTGTGGCATTGAATAGTGAGCTGTTAAAGAGATATTTTCAACAGCGACATAATAATTGCATGAAAACCCAAATGTGTCCCAATTTCAAATTACCCCACATCCAGAAGCCCACCGAGCTGCTCAAGCTGTACAGCATGCCGAGGCTGAGGCACATGACAGGGTCCAGTGTTTTATTTAGCATTAATACTGATTTGTTGTGTTTCAATTGGCTTCCTTTCCTTAGGTCACTTCCCTGATGTTCACTGTAAACTCCTATGCAGTGTGTGCACTTTGACATGGTTGTGTTTCCTCAAAAAATACACTGCTGCTGTGCAAGCTTACAGGAAGTGGCAATCACCACCATTAGCTAGCTAAATAACTACCATTGTAATCGTTCAAAGTAGCAAATAATTACAAACTGCTCAATTTACCCAATTAAATGAATGGTGGCTACTCTCAGACACCAGTATATATAGTATAGCAACCCAGTCTAACGGCATTTCGTGTTATAGTCACAAAATGAATCTATTGATTCGTGTTCACCAACCAAATTTCCCAATTTTTTCGTGTCGCACAGAACGATTTAAAAAAGCAATGTAAATAATAACAAATTAGAAGGAAAGAAATATTTTTAAAAATACCGAGTTCGGTATTCTGACACAGAACGATTTTAGAAGCAATGTATTTATATTGGTAGTATTTTTCGTGCCAGCACCAAATAATAAGAAATTCAAAGGAAAAAAAGATTTTAAAAAATACAGATGTCAGTATTCTGAGGCTCTGAGCCCCATTTATTTTCCTCGCGGACAGCAAAAAAAGTCAGACATTATACAATTTAAAATAAAAACAATAATCGTGGATTGATATTGAGAAACAAAATGTTTTTATGAACCACACAGCTTCTGGTCTTCCAAGACCCGACCGGACAAAAAGATGTGGTGCAGGCACGAAATAGAAATACATTGCTTTTAAAATCATTCTGTGACACGCAAGAAATGGAAAAATCATGTTAGTGAACACGAATCAATAGATTACATTTATTTCGTGACTATTACACGAAATGCTGTGAGACTGGGTTGAGTATAGTTATGTTGCGTATTTAATTGTGAAAAAACACACATCTGTAACTTTGTACAGTGCTGTTTACTAGAGCAACTGCAATAGCAACTGCTCCCCCCACTAAAGCTACATAGCCAAGATGGTGGTTGTTGTCCAGAGTCTTCAGCATTCCATACTCACCTTTTTGACCGTTATGATTGCACCCTAAGGGTATACTACATTAAAGCAAATACAAATACAGAAGTATGCAAATTGAGACATAGAACATATCTGGACAGTTAAAGGAGAACTCCAGTCAGCAGGGAATCAGAACCGTGTGGTGGAGGGTTGTCCAGGATCCTTTACATTTAGCTGATGCTTTTATCTGAAAGCGACTTACCACAAATGCATTTAAACATGAAGGAACAATCAAAACATTAGGAATACTGCAAGAACATTAGCTTTCAATAAGGCAAATTATTGTATGTGCTACATACAGAAATTTAATTATTTGGCCAAGATGCAGTGGAAGCAAGAGCGTGGGAGTGATACATATGATGAAATACATTAAATCTCTGAATATCGGATTTAGTGAATGGATTCACATTATGCCATGGCTCCCAGGATTCCAGCTCCAATGAGATTTTAAGCAATACATGAGGTTTGCTTGGATAAAATATGGCAGACCTTTATTTAATCCCAGGGAAGCTTTTGTGCTGCAGTAGCAGTACGAAGTAGGGAAGAATGCAAACACAGTTTGCCTCGTGTTGCAAAGGAGTCGGTTTACACACATTTTAAACATTGTTCACTTGCCTGAAGTGGTTTGGCTGCTGATCATTTCAGTATTTCTGGAATTTCTGCGTCAAAAGATTAGATCTTGTCTCTTTTTAAGAAAGGTGTCCCTGTTACTCTTTATAATCCACAAACTACACTGTCCCTCGTTTTTGATTATGTTTTAACAAGTTGATACAAAAATCTATCTTTTGTTCTTATTTCCTGTGTATTTATGTGTTGCTAATGTACAACATAAACAGATACAAAGATCTCCCTCGGTGTAAAGGCACAGATTCACACATTTTGAAGAGAGGCTTCCAGGATTTACACACGATTGGTGTAAGGATGGGTGATCTAAACAGTGTTCATGATCGGTATATCACAAGCTAAATATTCCATTATTGCCATCTACTAGCGACTTCTCTCTGGCTGTACATGATGAGCCTGTCACGATCTGTCTGTGTTGTCTAGATCTGTCTTTGGTTTTCTGTCTGTGTTGTGTTTTGTCTTGTTTAGATCTGTCTTTGGTTTCCTGTCTGTGGGTCCTTCTCACTTCGGTTAAATGGATTCCTTGCGTCCCTCACTTGCGTCGTTTCCCTGCGACTAGTCCCTCCCACCAGGGAAGCATGGAGAGACGCAAGGAAACCACGAGAAGCAGGGAAATGAGTTTTAAGAGCAATGGGACGTCCTTTCCTCCGGAGCGTCACGTGAAGCGACGTCCGTTTGTGATGACAGCAGCTCTGTCCCCCTTACTTTCACAAACACCCCTGCCTACACATTTACTGACACAGGGTGTCCGCGGGGTCTTAAAAAGTATTAAAAGTTGATAAATAAATTTAGCGAAAATTAAGGCTATTAAAAAGTATTAAACAACATTTTCCAAGGTATTAAGAAGGTTCACAGCAACGAAAACATGAAACACCCTTTAATTTACTGAAACGACATGTCGGGAAACCCCACAAGGCGGCCCCATGCAATAGCGCGCCGTAAAATGCTGCTTATTATTTTAAGTTTCGTTGCCTTGCTCCGCTCTGTGTGTGGGGGGGGGGGGAACTAAACGACTATGGTAACGGGTCCCTAGGTGAGTAGACCGGCATACGCAACGCTCTGGGGGTCCAACGGCTCCGTGTGTGCCCTATATCAGTGGTTCCCAACCTGGGGGTCGCGACCCCCTTGGGGGGTCGCCAAAGATCGCAGGGGGGCCGCCAGACCTCAGATGATTTGAGGCCTAATATCATATTTAGAATTAAAAAAAAAAAAGAATGTACATATAATTTTTTTTTAAATATCTTTTTTTTTTACATATTGTAACGCAATACATGATTGGCGCTAAAAGCCTTGTCTACATTACAATAAAATATAGAAATTAATTGATTAACTAAAATTAAAATTCAAAAAATTCATCTGATACTCCTCCGATTGGCGCCAACATTGACGTTACTGTGTCAGCTTTCATAATAATAACAGTTTGCTGCGCTTGCTAGCTAGCGACCGACTTCATAAGGTGAATATTTTTGTCTTAAAGTGTCTGAAAAACGTAAAGGAGATGACAGCTCATCTGCAATCAAAAAGAAAATGAGGACCTACCTAGAGAGCTATCTTAACTTCGGTTTCATGGAGGGAGTGTGATATGCAGAGAGAAGAGTGTGTGATATGCAGAGAGAAGCTAGCCAACGAAAGCATGAAACCCAGCAAAATGAAGAGACACCAACAGACCATGCACCCAGAAACAGTCGGGCGTGATCGGGACTTTTTCATAAAGAAACAACACCTTGCAAAGGCAAACAAGCCAATGGATATTAGAACAGCGTTTGTTAGGGCTGGCAGCGAGGCCTCTTTTGAATGTGCACTTTTAATAGCAAAGGCAAAGAAACCGCACAACATTGGCGAGCAGCTCATTAAGCCAGCTTGCATTAAGATGGTTGAGAAACTGTGCGGCCCGCAGGTGGCGGAGAAGCTAAAAACTGTACCACTATCAAAAAATACGGTGAAAGACAGAATTGAGAAGATGGCAAGTAACTGCGAGTTGCAGCTGCTCGAAAAGCTTGGAAAGGGGCCATTTGCCATACAACTTGATGAAACCACAACTGTAGCCGACGAGGCTGTGCTGATCGTTTTTGTGCAATATATCGATGGGGAAGATTTGAAGCAGGACATTCTTATGTCAGTCAACCTTACCAATACCACCCGGGGTGAGGAAATCTTTACTGCAGTGGATTCTTACCTCTCATCCCACAAGCTTCCCTATGATAATTTAGTTGCATGTTGCACAGACGGAGCTGCCTCAATGATGGGGAAAAACAAGAGATTTAACAGTCGCTTGAAAGAAAAGGCCCCACACTGCACAATATTTCACTGTGTGATACATCGCCAGGCCCTGGCAAGCAAGAAACTGTCAGAAGACCTCAGCGAAACACTCTCAACTGTTATTAAAATAGTCAATTTCATCAAAGGTCGCCCCACCAACAAGCGTCTATTCGCAAACCCTCCTCCTGCACACCGAGGTGCGCTGGCTCTCACGCGACCGAGTGCTGGCATGCTTTGTAGAACTGAAGGAAAGGAAAGGAAAAAAAAGAGTTTCTACAAACTCGTAACCGCGCACTGTCAGAGCAAGTGACTGAGTCATTCTGGATTAAAACAGCATACCTGGCCGACATCTTCAGTCTCTACAATGAAACAAACAAGCGTCTGCAAGGAGTGGAGTCCAACATTCTCCAATGATGCATTTGTGCGCAAACTGGAGTACAGGGTCGGGAAAATGGAGAGGGGGGAGCTGCAACAGTTTCCACTACTGCTGAAACAATCCCAAAACAATCCTGAAACGGTGCCTGTGTCTGTACGTCGCGAGTTCATCCGCCATATGAACGCACTGCAAACGGAAATGCAATCACGGTTCGCTGACATAGACGAGTATGTCTCCAAGGAATTGTGGGTTTTAGATCCCTTTATTGCCAAAGTTGAGGATGTGGAATACCTGGATTGCGAAGATGAGCTCACCGACATCCAAGCTGACTCGCTGTCAAAGAAATACTTCCAGGAAAAAGGATTCAAAAAGTTTGGGATTCTCAAAGGACCAAGCCTCGCTCCAAAGATCACACTGCATGCCACGACCAGGATTATACTCCCATTCAGTACGACATATCTATCAGAAACAGCCTTCAGCGCACTTGTTGCCATCAAAACAAAAGCACGCAACACACTGGACGTTCACAACGACTTTAGACTGGCTGTCACTCACATTACACCGGACATTCCATCCCTGGCTGCGGGCGTGCAAGCCCAAGGTTCACATTAATGAACCTACTTGAACCTCGTCTTCTCTCTGCTACCTGTTCCATGGCAGACAAGCATTTGATTTACCTGCTTAATATGCCAGTTTTTCATTTTTTTTTATATAGGCCTATGCAACCATATTACCATTTATTTATGAGACATAGTATATTCTTTTGAAGTGTCCTGTTCTTCGACATTTGAAATAAATATGATGCATACATTTGCAAGTTAGTAGCTAATAAAAGCATACAAAGACAGAAATGTATCATTTTTTCTTTAATATAAATGTTTCTTCTGCGCGTAAAGTGCCGGTTTCAGTTGGATTATTTGTCACAGTTGCTCCGATCAGATCGGTCTCCTCCATTTTGTAGATTATTTACGATTTTTTAATCCACATAAACACATCGCCAAAATCCGGCTTACTTTGAGCATGTGATTTAAACAGTTGAATCCCTTTGTGAATTGTTTCCACTTGCGCCGTCCTTTAATTTCTTGATACAGCGGGCATCCAAATTCATTAATCCTGAGTCCAATAACCAATAAAGTCACTCCAATAGTGCTCCTTAATTACGCTTTCATCCTCCTTTAATGAAATACTTCACATTCATCCAGTTTGTGACAGTAGTTGTAGCATTTTTCAGACTTTTAAACTTTCCGCTGTTACCAGGCACGGCTGTCACTACCCGATCTGCCCGATCTGTACTGCGCATGTGCGAGATGGTCCGCCATACTGGACAACTACATACGGCAACTGTAATAGGACACTTCACACAGTGGCGTTTGGCAAAGCAGAAAAAGAACACAAAAAAACCGGGAGAGATGAGTTATTGTTATGACAACGTGACTTCACTTTTATTTAACAACTCTTTTTATTGGGTTCTTTTATTTGGGGTTAAGTACATTGTCAGAATAAGTGAGACATAGATTTAACTTCTGTTAGACAGCTATATGCCATACATTTTTGCATACATTCACAGTAAATATTTATTCAGTATGATAACTGCCAAACAGAAGTTAAATCCATTTTCTTTTTGTGCTTTGGCAAACGCCACTGTGTCAAGTGTCCTAGTTGGGTTGCCGTACGGAGTTGTCCAGTATGGCAGACCATCTCGCACATGCACAGTACAGATCGGGCAGGGGGGCAGATCAGCAACAGCGATAATTAAAGTTTCAAAGTTTTGGGGGGTCGCAAATTCCAACAGGAGTCATTTAGGGGGGCCCTGGGTGAAAAAGGTTGGGAACCCCTGCCCTATATGATCATTTTCTGATAACAATGAAATAGCCCGCCTCCCTCTCCCCACGTCTTCTGCTGCTGCTGGGCTGTCAGAAGAGGGGGAGGAAAAGAGAGGAAGTCACCGTTTATTAAATATTATTATATTATTATACAGAGAACAGAGTCGTTATCAATTTGTTTTAAAGCTCAATAAATAACAAAGAAGACCTCTGACCGGCACTTTTCGAATTTTGTACGGAAGATTTAAACTTTAACGGACATGTTTACCGGCGGAACATTTCTTTTACGGAAACTGCCGCACGGTCCCCTCGTTCCTTGGAAGAGGCGGAGAGGTGGGTGTTTTTCATCTGCTGGTGGACTACCTGAGAGATACAGCAGGAGAACACGCCAACCACCGCGGAGAATAAACAGAAGGGTAACCATGCTCCGGGGTCTTCTTTAATGCTTTTGGTGTATTTCGGGCGGCAGCAGCGCCACTCAGAGGCCTGACATATGTACTACATCGTTTCCAGCATTTCCAGCGGTCTAGTGTGAACGGACACGTTAATGAATCGAATGCGTGTGAACGGAAGCCTTTTTTGCATGGTATACGTTTTACCGTATGCGTCCTTGTGGGGCCGGGGTCTAAGCCAAACTATATCCGGTCACAGAGATCTGCTATTTTAAAGTAAAGTCAACACATATAGACCCTAAATATAGTCTATATTAAGAACGAGAAAAGTCATAACATATATATCCTTTTTTGTAAACATATGACAAATGTGTGAGGGTGATGACGTCAGAGCATCGTCCTATGTGCCAGGGCTTAGCCCCGGACAGCCCCAGCCCAATTTAACCCCTGGGTATTTGTGAGGGAGCTCCTATATGGCATTACCCCGCTGAAGCTCACCAAAGTTTAATATATGTCATAGTTCAAAGTTTTGTCAATTGTTTTGTTTATTGGTCAAATACTGGTTTCTGAGGAGTTTTACTGGAATGAAAGAGCACAGAGTCTACAGAAGCAAAAAAGTAGCATACTGCATTAAACCTGACCTTCACAGAGAGGTTGAAGTTCATGTGGAGGCTTCAGGAGTCTGTCTGCACTCTGTTTAGTTTTGCTATCTTACAATCAATATAGTAAATGTGAGGTAAAGTGTGTTGCCAATGTAACCGGTTAGAACTCAAAGTTGCGATTAGGTCTTAAAATGTATGGAAAGGGTCTTAAAAAAGGTCTTAAAAGGTATTCAATTTGACTTCAGGATTCCTGCATATACCCTGTGACACAAACATTTGTATCATCTGTTGTAGACTAAAATAAATAAAATCAAATAAGAACTCATTCTCAAAAAAGATAAACGCCATTCTTAAAATGTATAAACGAACATTAGTTGGATTAATATTGATTAGAGTGCACAATAGAAATAAAATAATTGAGAGAAGAAAAAGGGATATCAAAACCCAGTTAGATTAACATTCATTGGATTGCACACTTTGTTTGTTTGTTTGGATATGTAGCAAATTAACATTTTAAATAGCACTTAATGACTGACTGAATGGAAATGACAATAAATGAAAATGTAAAACAAAAAAACCGATCATGAAAATGTTTCCAAAAAATGAATAAAATGATTTTTGACCACTTTGTTGTTCAGATATATCATGTGTAATATAAATATATGTGTAACTAAATGATACATGAATTGAAACAAAACACAGTATAAACTGAGAAGTGACTCCTGTGAGGTTCATGTATTTTCTTCACTCCGCTGGGAAACTGCTCTCATGTCAAGAAGCATCAGATCAGTGCATGCACTGCATCGTCCAATCAGTGAGCGATACACAGTAAGGGGGCGGGGCGAGTGTCTGAGGATTTCATCGAAGGATGGTCTGGTGGTTCCTCGATTATAGCTCCTCCATTATCGCTCCTCGCTCCTCCGGCAAAAATAAGGCCATTGGGACGCTACTCAAGATGGTGCAGACAAATCAACTTCCGGTGAGACCGAGACCGAGGAGCGAGGAAATAAAAAATAAGAGAAGTGAGAAAGGGCCTGTGTGTGTTTCCTCCTACCTGTTTTCTTGATTGTGTTCACCTGGTGCCCCTGTGTTTTCTCCTCCCTCCTCACCTGTCTCTTGCTTCCTTGATTAGTCCTGTGTGTATTTAAGTTCAGTTTTTTCTGTCTGTCATTGTTGGTGCGTCGTTTGTCTGTGACTGTGTTCACCGGGGAGTGTTCTGATTGTCCGTGTTATCCTTTAAAGAGCCTGTGACACGATTTTCCCCCATCATCCAAACCCATCAATTTGAGTAAATATTGTCCCCTTGAAAACCGTTACTGAACTGATTTTGGATAGTTGTACTTTGATAACCATTAATCTGCCCTTCAATGTTGACCATTTCCTGGATCTTCTCGGGGATTCTTCAAGTCCCGCCAATGTAAATGTCTGCATGTAAACGCACGATGGGGCAAACAGCAGCAAGCTCAGACAGCGATGACAGTTTAATTTTGAACGTGTCTGAGAGCTCATATGAGGCTGAAGGATCGGTTTATTTTGTATCTGTTAGAAGTTTAGGAATTAGGTGCGTCAATATGGGCGATCATACGGTCATGTAGCCAGTGGTGGACTGGGACTAAAAATCAGCCCGGGACTCTCGACCGGCCCACTTCGGTACCACTTGTAAATTGTCAACTGGGGGAGTGGGGGATGTGCTAGTGACTTATCCGACCGGCTCACTTCGGTACCGGCCCATCGGGATTCGTCCCGATGGCCAGTCCGCCACTGCACCCAGCCCAGCCCACGTAAACTGTCAACGGGGGGAGCCTCGCTGCGGGGAAACGGTGGACCTAGTGTCCCGATCGGAGTGGGAATAATAATAATAATAATAATAATAATAATAATAATAATAATCCGTGCATTTTATCCATTAATTTCCCCAACATTGTGGTAAAAAAAAAAAACACGTTTAATCCATGTTGGTGTACTACTACAACCAGTGGTGTAGTGTGGATGTTTTTACTGGGTGGATGGGGTGGTGGGTGGACGGGAGACACTATGGACGCGCTCGTGAACTGTCAACGGGGGCTTGGGGACCTCTGTGTCGCCTGTCAGCGCAACTTACATGATGCCGTTTAGACAATATAATAATAAAGGGCGGTGCCGGCTGTCAGCGAACCGATCCGGCCTTTCTGCGCGACTATCACTCGAATGCGGGACATAGTCTCAATATGTGGGACGCGGGACAAATAATACAAATGCTGTGTGTGCAGTCCCGCACAGTGCGGTCACCCTACACACACAGTTCTGCCCCTCACACACACACGCTTCAAATCAAGTTGCATAAATGCTTGAGCTATGTTTTTATTATAATTACTGTGAAATCTGCCTATTATGTTTTCGTCATTATTACAACAAACACACACTTGCAACTGATAACACTGGCAATGATTTTAGATGTATTAGACTATTAAAAAAAGAAATCATGCTTCAAATAAGTGGGGGTACGGCGTACCCCCGCGTCCAACGCCCACTACACCACTGACTGCAACTACAAAAAGCTAAGGTTTGTTTTCTCATCAGGAAATGCAGACCGGCTCAAACAAAAGATTTTTAAATCATCATCCTCACGATCATTTGATGTATCATATGTTCGCCGAATTGACATGAAAGCACTAATAAATGTAGTTTCATCCACTTGAGTTTACAAAAATAATCGATTTGTTTTTATATCACATTCGACGGGAGGAAATTCAGCAGCTCTCACTACCGATTTTTAATCCTAATTTAATCATCATCTTCACCACGATCATTTATGTTTATGTTCGCCGAATTGACATGAAAGCACTGACAAATATGAATATACTGTAGTCAACTTCATTAAAACGTTATTAACGTGCCTAAACTCAGTAATTCACAATTTCTACGCATGACAACACACTTTGTCCGTGTTTGGCTCTCTCGCCGCAGTGAAGCGTTCCCGCATTGACGTCACTTCTGGATTCCCCCAAAACCTCAAAATGAGTCGAATTTCCCGCGATGTTCGAAATTATTGATATTTATCGGAACGGTATCGCTTTTTCTTTTTTAAACTGACGGTTCGAGATTACTAGTAGCCCACTATTTCATTGCACAACAGTTGTTGGGTTCGTGTCACAGGCTCTTTAAATAAATATATTTTCAGTGTTATCTGCATTTGGGTCCTGCTTGCTACGCTCACCCGTAACAGAGTCCACCTGGTTAATATTTAAACTTAACCCTCATTTCTGGTGCAGGGCTGGTTTCTCTCCTCTGCTTCTTGGGAAATTGTTTTTACTCATGGCCCTGGCCCCCCTGAAGGAATCAAACTTTTTATTTGCTAATGACTTTACAATTTAGAAATTCTAACTAACTTCCCCTTACTTTAATAATAATTTGTGGACCTAATATTATTATTTGTTTAACAGAACACAGCTTTGACTGTACACACTGTCTTATCTTACTCCCCATAGTTCAGACCTGACACCTGTTTCCACTTCTCCTTATCAGCCCTGTACGTAATGCATGTTTTGCCAACAACTCTTTATAGCATAGCAGTCTAAGCCATCTGAACCTGTACGCCATAAGCCCTGTACCCTGAAATCTGCACCTGCTTGCCTACAGACTCCTCCAGATGTGTCTCCGGTGTGTAGGGCCTCTCTGGCTCTGACCCTTGCCTGAGGGCTTCTGGTGGACAGGTAGAGAATAGCAATGAATGGGTTTGAGGTAGATGGAATGTTGCTGGAGGGGAGGAAAGAGAGGTGGAATGTGACATAAGAAATAGATTTGAACCAACAGCAGCACTTTAGAGCAGATGTCCCCCCGCCATACTGTATATCTCTGAAGTAGTTTATAAACCCAAAGCAGCTCTGTTTTCACGTGGCTGCATCTTTTTTTGCTTTGGTCTAGTTGGTTACAGTGCTGCTGGACATTTTTACATTTGAATTTAAAACCAATAATTTATTCAAAGTGACTTAATCGATCCAATTGAACGTATATCGGATAGTCATTCTTACTTTACTTTATTGTATAGATTATAACTTGTATCATGGTATCTGATAATGATGATGTCACATCGTACATACTGTATATGCACAGTTTCAATTTTGGTAATAAATAATTTCATATGGTAAATCTCTACTGCAGAGTAAGACATTTGAATTAGATTTTACTTCTCAACTATATTGTGTGGTTGATATCAGTGTATTTTTATACATATGTAAATTAATAATTTTTGCCCTTCTAAATATACGGTCACTCAACAATAAAGCCCACATCCTTCACGAACTAATCCTGGACAAATCCATCGACTTCCTTCTGCTCACTGAAACCTGGCAACAACCCAATGACTTCTTCTTGCTTAATCAAACATCCCCCCCTGGTTTTAATTACATCACTAAACCCCGCCCCTCACGCCGTGGTGGTGGGCTGGCTGTCATCTACAACCAGAACATCCGGACTACAGAACTCACCCTCCCCTCAGTACCATCCTTCGAATTTCTCGCCTTCAAAACCCCTCCCTCACTGACAGTTATCCTCATTTACCGCCCCCCTAAACCACACCCCTCCTTCCTCTCTGATCTCACTGAACTCCTAACCATTGCTTCATCCCTCTCCCCACGTCTGTTACTCCTCGGCGACCTTAACATCCACATGGACTCCACCACCTGCAAACACGCTTCTGAATTTTCCTCCCTTCTGGACAATTTCTCATTTACACAACATGTCACCTTCCCCACCCACGATAAAGGACACATCCTTGACCTTGTCTGCTCCACCAACCTCACAGTACTCGACCTCCACCCCTGCCCCTTTCCCCTCTCTGACCACAAACTCATACAGTTCACCACCGCCTCCCCCGTCCGCCGCCCCCCCCCCCCATCCAGGAACATCACTTTCCGTAATTTACGCTCTGTTGATCCCCGGCACCTCTCCGACCTGCTATCCTCTACTCTCCCCCTGGACTCGAACCTCAGCTCACCCGATGATCAACTCAACCACCTTAATTCAACCCTACTCGCCTCCCTCAATAGCTTGGCCCCCCTCAAAAGGAAAAATTTCACTTTTAAAACCTCCTCACCCTGGTTCACCCCTGCACTCCGTAAACTGAAGCAAACCGGCCGCCAGCTTGAACGCCTAACCATGAAATCATCCCTCACAGTTCACCATGATTCCTACAAAGTCCATCTCACTACCTACAGAGACGCCCTCAATGCCGCAAAATCTGCTTACCTCTCCACCATCTTCATCGACCCCTCCCGTAACCCCAGGACCCTCTTCTCCACCATCAACAAGCTCCTCAAACCCCGTGCTGACACCCTCTCTTCCTCCACTTCCACATGCAGTTCATTCCTCCAGTTTTTCTCTGACAAAATCACTGCCATTAATCACTCCCTATCCGTTGCATCTGACACACAAACATCTCCCCCAACATCCACCGCCCGTTTCCTCCCTCCATCTCCCTTGACCTCCCGAGCCCTCCTCCCCACGGCATTCTCTCCCAGTTCACTCTGGTTACCCCCCCTGAAATACTCCAACTGATCAGCTCCTCCAAACCCACAATCTGCTCGCTTGACCCTCTACCCACCCCTCTTCTAAAGTCCTGCCTCCCCGTCCTTTGCCCCTACATTGTCAACCTTTTCAACTCCTCCCTGTCCCAAGGAACCGTTCCCTCTGCCTTCAAAACTGCTGCTGTCACTCCCATCCTCAAGAAACCCGGTCTGGATCCCTCCTCCCTCAGTAATTACCGCCCCATCTCCAACCTCCCCTTTCTCTCTAAAACAATAGAACGCATCATCTCCAAACAACTCCACCGCCATCTCCAAAAAAATGAACTTTTTGAACCCCTTCAGTCTGGTTTTCGTCTTCACCACAGCACAGAAACGGCACTCATCAAAGTCCTCAATTCCTTCCTCACCTCTGCTGACACCGGTTCCCTCAACATCCTCATCCTCCTTGACCTGACCGCAGCCTTCGATACCGTGAGCCACACCATCCTGCTTACCCGACTCCGGGATATCGGTATCGAAGGTACTGCACTCAGGTGGCTCCAGTCCTACCTCTCCGACAGATCCCACTTCATCTCCCTCAACAATCACTCCTCTACCACAGCTTCAGTCACCCAAGGTGTTCCCCAAGGTTCAGTACTCGGCCCCCTCCTCTTCATCATCTACATCCTCCCCCTTGGTCAGATTCTCCGCCATCACAACCTGGGCTTTCACTGCTATGCTGACGACACACAGATCTACCTCAGCACCAAATCCCCCCACAACCCCCCTCTCACACACATCGAATCCTGTCTGACTGCAATAAAATCCTGGATGCAACACAACTTCCTCAAACTCAACAGTAATAAAACTGAACTCCTCCTCATCAGCTCCAAATCCACCCTCAGCAAAACCCCCAACCTGACACTCACCATCGATGGCACCCCTGTTTCCCCCTCCACCCAGGCACGCAACCTTGGCGTGATATTCGACCCCACCCTCTCTCTCGACCCCCACATCCGCCAAGTTGTAAAAACCTCATTTTTCCACCTCCGCAATATCGCCAAACTCCGTCCCTCTCTCACCCGCCCCGCAGCTGAGCGACTCATTCACGCCTTCATCTCCTCCCGCCTTGACTATTGCAACTCACTCCTCTTCGGCATCAGCACAACATCCCTCAACAGACTCCAGCGTGTCCAGAACGCAGCCGCCAGACTCCTCACCCACACCAAATCATGGCATCACATCACCCCGGTCCTCAAAGAACTCCACTGGCTTCCCGTCTCACACCGCATTCACTACAAACTCCTGGTCCTCACCTATAAAGCCCTCCACCATCTGGCCCCCCCCTACCTCACTGACCTCCTCATCTTCTACCAACCACCCCAGTCCCTCAGATCCACCTCAGCCGGTTTGCTCTCAATCCCCAAGGCCAAACTCCGGAGCTTCGGGGACAGAGCCTTCTCTGTGGCAGCCCCGAAGCTTTGGAACTCCCTCCCCCAAGACCTCCGTGAGTCTGATTCCCTCACCCTGTTCCACTCCCGTCTCAAAACCCACCTCTTCAACTCTGCTTATCCTTAAACCCGCCCCTCGCCCCTCTGAACCAACATCCTCCTGACTGCTTTTCTGTTTTTGTTTTGTTTTTTGTTTTTGTTTGTGTTTTTTTTCTTGTTTTGTTTGTCGACCCGACTCATAATGTAAAGCGTCTTTGGGTCTAGAAAAGCGCTATATAAATCCCATTTATTATTATTATTATTAATAATTACATTACAGATCTGCATGTATTCATGGATCATTCACCTGAACCTAGCTAAAATGGAATAAACACTTCACCTCTACCAGTACCTGAGATGAATGTACGTGTGATCACCGACCCTGAAGCATACTGGTTTTAGATAAATGAACAAACGTAGACTTGAATGAATTGGGACCCCCATGATGCCTGGTCACCCAAACTACTGATTGACTACATGTTCATGATAACACCTGCAACCCGTGCATCACTACTTCCAATGCATTCTATTCTATCTATCATAGATAGAAGGTTATGCCAGATAGTCCCGACCTCCTCTCCCTAGCAACATTATCCAGCTCTTCCTGGAGATCCCAAAGATGTTCTGAAGCCACATGAGGTGCATAATATCTCCACCTACTCCAGCCCTTTGGAGGTGATGTCTAACACTTTAAACTAAAGCGCCCAGGAGACATTTTTGATCAGTTGCCAGAACCCCTTCAACTGGCTCCTTTCAACAGGATGAGCAGCAGCTCTGCTCCCTTTGGATGTCTGAGCTTCCTGAAGCTAAGCGCGCCCTCAGAGGAAACTGTTTTTGGCTTCTTGTATCCGAAATCTCTCAAATTATTTTTGTGAATATCCAGACCTCATGACAATAGATGATGGTTAGAACGTGGCCTGACTAGTAATTTCAGAGTTTTGCATTTCAGCTTAGCAGAGTGCCTGAGAAACTTCTACTTCACTTGGGACTTTAGCTAACTTCCAAACTCTCAATTTCAAATGCTACTGTATACTTTGAATACCAACTACTTTACTCAAGGATCTCAAGTCAAGTAAGGATCTATCTCTGAAAGAACTTGACTTTGTATTGTTTGTTTAGAATCAGTTCAGATCCTAAGGTGGCCGACAGGTGCAAACACGCTGCAGCTTCAGGAACGATGTAAATAAAAAACCACAAAGGTGCCAAAACAAAACTAAATGACTTACTTGACGAAACATGCTCAGCTTTTAGTAAAAGCGCTGCATAAACGAAACGCTGTAAGAAGCTCAAAAACACAACCGAACGCTTGGTGTTTCAGGATTATAAAGCTGGACAACTGTCTCTGCTGGCAGAGTTAGTCTGTTCATAATTGTGTTTTGTCAGTATATTTGAAGTGACTAGGTTTGCTACTGTATGTTAGCAAGTTAGCCTAAAGCAGATATGCAATAATATCAGAAAGAATCATGTGATCACATTGTTAAAATAAACCAATAAAACATTTTAGGTAAGTTTACAGTGACAGTGGGCCAATTTCATAATCCCCAAATGTAAACAGGTGTTCCGGTTTTATTTGCATCGTTTTTGAAAGGGCACCGTGCTTTTCTAATGGAAATGTGCCCGTAAGAGGCACTGCAAGGCTGGACATTATCTTGAAGCCGTTGTACACTGGTTAATCACTGTGTTAGCAGAAGACCATTGTTCTCTTTAGTGACAAGAAGTGCAACACTTGGTGGCATTGTCCCAGTAAGTGAATATTAATCCCAGAGGCAGAGATCCCTCCACAGCCCCTCATTTGAGGAGCTTTGATGACCGTTATCTAGCATTTAGCGTCTCTGGTAATCTCTTTGGATTACAGTATAGATAAGTGATGCAAAGTGGTTCAAACCGCCTCTAAATCTTCCCTCAACTTTAGCTCCATCTATGCAGTGTGTACATGCTGACTGCAGATATGTGACAGGGTCAGGGTGTGTAATGGGTTTAATGCCATTCCTATCCTTATGTAGAGGTCAGAGGTCATGACAGAGATGGTAAATGGATATGAATCCTGTTACAGTAAAGCAGAATGAAATGCAGTTAGTAAAACACCATCAAATCCTATGCTCTAAATACATATTTTATTATTCAGCAAACATTTTGAATCTGTGGTCTTTGATCCTGAGTCCTTAGTCCTGCATCCTGAGTCCTCGATTTCGAGTCGTGGCTGAACCTGTCTCTGTGGTCCTGCATGACTCTCTGTGGGGTTTCTCTGGAAGTGTTTCCTTGTACGATGTGAGGGTCTAAGGACAGAGGGTGTCGTATTGTCATACTGATATTCTGTACAAACTGTGAAGTCCACTGAGACAAATGTAACATGTGTGATATTGGGCTATATAAATAAACATTGATTGATTGATTGATCGATTGATTGAATCTCTCATACAAAAACCCAATGACGGAATGTATCCCCTGCTGTTTAAAACGTTTTAATTCAGGAATTAGGAATCATATCGATAAACAAAAGTAAAGGTGGTTCTATGATTAGATAATATCACTGAATGTCTTGAGTGTAGCTTAGTCTTTTGGAAATTGGCATGGGAACCAGTGGTTCAAGTCCCAGAATGAAACCCCACACCTCTCCCTGGCTGCTGTATAATAGCTGCTAATCCTAAAATAGGACAAAAGCAGAGACAAAATGTCCCTGTATATTTGAGTAAATAGGAATTCATTTCAATCCTTCACCTTCTCATATTAATGTAGAGAAAGTAAGAAAGATGTTCGAGACATTTGACTTATTGGCTTCCCATGTCAAAATAGTAAACCAGGAGAGAACATGCAGAATAGTCAGAGAAAGATGTTAGAATAGGTACAATTCATGTACTGTAAACGCATGGGGTGGTTTCTATCTCTATCAAAATATCAATTTGACCCACCGTGTATAAACATAATGCAACAAAATATGTCCAAGTAGTATTTGCAGCACAGTTATACATATTATTTATAAAAACTGTTGTTTGAATAATACATCTTTGCAACAGATGTCACTTGAATGTCCTCATTTATATTAAACGGAAATCAGATCCTTTTTTTGGGTAACTTTTTCCACTTCCTGTGGATTTGTGTAATGTGTTGTGATCCCTGGTTCTTACACTGCATTAGTGAGACAGCTGCCAATCCCTGGGCTCCACACAGGTCACATCACTCTGGCCAAATTTCACTATGAGTTCATATGGGACCAACTCAAATTGGTGTCACCATTTTATCTAAATCCGATAAATTGAGTTTAGGTCCCGAAACCCAACAGTCATAACTTATGCAATACAGACTAATACAATCTTGTGCAAAACCCTGCCATGTACAATATACACTCTTTTGAATTTTACTTTTGTTAATCTGAATTCTACTTCACTCAGCAAAAATCATTACATACAATCTCAACCTTATGTTCACTTTAAAAATGCTGTTCCTTATTTTAACCATAGAGTATAGTGTATGTATTTGTCTTTATAATTTGCTAACGTGTGCTTGTCTCTATATTTAATACTGTATGTTGGCTTACTTTTTAAATATTGGATTGCCTTTTATCTGCCTGTCACTTTTGCTGTGACGCTCTAAAATGTCCCCGATGCGGAAGTAATTGAGAATTTCTGATTATAATTAAAGTAAGAAATTCAATTAAGTATACACTCTAGACTAGACATATATCTATATACAAAATCACAAATATTTGAACTATGTAAAGAAATTACATTACAATTATATGATATGCAGATACTTGGCATTGCTTTAGCTAAGGGTTGGACCAGTCAATGTCAGACATTCAAGCATAAAAAATGTCTGCAGGAAAAGAAGAGGCAAGGCTCAAAGCTTAAGCTCTGAATACATATTTTATTATTCAGCAAACATTTTGAATCTGTGGTCTTTGATCCTGAGTCCTGCATCCTGAGTCCTGGATTTCGAGTCGTGGCTGAACCTGTCTCTGTGATCCTGCATGACTCTCTGTGGGGTTTCTCTGGAAATGTTTCCTTGTACGATGTGAGGGTCTAAGGACAGAGGGTGTCGTATTGTCATACTGATATTCTGTAAAAACTGTGAAGACCACTGAGACAAATGTAACATGTGTGATAATGTGCTATATAAATAAACATTGATTGATTGATTGATTGAATCTCTCATATATACAAAAACATAAGGACGGAATGTATCCCCTGCTGTTTAAAACATTTTAATTCAGGAATTAGGAATCATATCGATAAAGAAAAGTAAAGGTGGTTCTATGATTAGATAATATCACTGAATGTCTTGAGTGTAGCTTAGTCTCTTGGAAATTGGCATGGGAACCAGGGGTTTGTCGGTTCAAGTCCCAGAATGAAACCCCACACTTCTCCCTGGCTGCTGTATAATAGCTGCTAATCCTAAAATAGGACAAACGCAGAGACAAAATGAACCTGCATATATTTGAGTAAATAGGAATTAATTTCAATCCTTCACCTTCTCATATTAATGTAGAGAAAGTAAGAAAGATGTTTGACTTATTGGCTTCCCATATCAAAATAGTAAACCAGGAGAGAAGATGCAGAATAGTCAGAGAAAGATGTTCAGGTTCTTTCAACGATTGAAGTATAGGCAATACCAAAGAGCAACTGAATATCAGGCAGACTTTCATATCCTATTGAAGATTTATTGAAAAGAGCCATAACCTGCTTGCTGCGGTCAGGTTTTATTGGAAGGAAATTAAATGTCTAAAGCACTCCACTTTGATCTGAGTGGGAGAAGGTGGCCCACTGTTCTAATCTTCTTTATGCTCTTTGTGTTGCAGGACCTGCCATCCCTGTGGGAGTGGATGTTCAGGTGGAGAGCTTAGACAGCATCTCTGAGGTTGATATGGTAAGAAAGCCTGTGTTTATTAAAACCTTTCTAGAACTATTTATGTATTTTACTTATTATATCTTTATGTCGCTTTGTTGGAGGAGCTCGGGATTGCCAACACCTCCACTGAAGCTTTTGTGCATAATATGTCGATTAAACCTTTCGATCTTTGAGAGCTCTATACAATGTGACGGAACTTTAAAGATGATGCAGGTCATAGTATGAGACCTGCGATACACTTGTATTAATTTACATGAATCCCATTGAGAGTTATTCATTAAATAATACGTTATGGAATATATGTATAACTTGTGGGACAGCATCAGAGGTGGGGACTCGAGTCAAATGACTTGATTCGAGTCACATGACTTGACTCGAGTCAGACTTGAGTCGCATATTTTTTGACTTGAGACTTGCTTGACTAACATTGAGAAAAGACTTGACTTGATTTTGACTTGGTATTCATGACTTGAGACTTGACTTAAGCTTGAGATAGATGACTTGAAAGAACTTGACTGTTTAAAATTAAATATTTGCGTTTGTTTTTGTATTGAGATATTACGTTTAGTTTTTTCGAAAAACGTGATTATAGCGCCATGCGCGCAAACCTGGCAACCCACTAGGAGGCAGGAGTGTCAGTTAACATGGCAGCGGCTAGCGTTACTCCAAAAATAGTGAAGTTTTGATTCAAGGATTATTTTGTCGATGATGCTAATAAGAAGAGAACAGCGGTATGCAGGGTCTGCAGCATAAAGATCAGGGACACGACCACCACAACATCCAATTCATTCGTCACTACAAAAAACCCCACATAGAAATGTGCGTGAATGTGTTGTTAGCTAGAAAGCTAACGTTAAGTTTAAGCTACGTTAGTAGGGGTGTAACAGTTCACAAACATTTCGGTTCGGTACATACCTCGGTTTTTAGGTCACGGTTCGGTTCGGTACGTTTTCGGTACTGCAGAAAAAATTATCACAAAACATAAACTCTTTTTTTATTTTATTATTATTAAACTGTGAATAATGTATTCACTCAAATAAATACAAAATGTAATGAAATAAACATTTAAGGTGCAGCATTTCGATGAACTGAAATAATCTGTATTTGAACTACTGTACTAGTACCTAAGCAGCCAGTTTGACATTATGACTTGCTTATAATTGTATTTTCATGTTTTTTTAAAGAAAAAATAACTTGTCCACATTGCTTGCCGAAAGGGCAGATCTGCTGGCACTAACAATGTCTCCTGCTGTGGAGAACACCCTCTCGCTAGGGACAGAGGTAGCAGATACAGCCAGGTAGCGCTTTGCTAACATGGCAACACAAGGATATTTGGCGTTTGTAAAAGCATTGGCTCGGTCTAAACTTTTTGCGAGTGGTGCAGGCTTAAATGCTAGTGGGAGTTGGGTTTGTCTTTTTTCTTTTGGTACCAGTGATATTCACGTTCGGGTGATGCCTTTTCAAATGAATGTGCAAGTTTGATGTATTGCCAGCCGCGTAACCAATGTTAGTTGAACAATGCCGACAAACAGCTTTGGTTCGGTCCACCTGTCTTTGTCCGTCATCCTTGTACGTAACTGTGAAATCAAAATGTTCCCAAACCGGAGACTTCAATGATGCTGGAGGATTTTCGAGCTCAACTTTATCTGCGTTCGCCATTTCGACAGTTCTTCAAATTACTGACTAGATTTTAACGCATCCCTGTGACCACCTCTCATAGTATGCCTCTCCTCCAATGAAATGACTTGCTCGCTCTATGACGCGTTGAACCCAATGTGAGCAAACTACTCTGAATGCTGCGACGCAGCACCTGAGATTACTTCCAAGAAGTTGTTCACGTTCTCAATTTTTTACGTTTAACGTTATATTCGTTCGGTACACTTCGGTACACTTCGGTACACACGTGTACCGAACCGAAGGGCCCGTACGGAAGAATTTTGGTACGGGCACGTGTACCGTTACACCCCTATACGTTAGACTCGGTTTGAAATCGATTAAGCATTGCAAAGAGAAGACAAAACGGTAAATGAACACTAGAACCGCCAAGGGATTCATTTTGTCTAACCCTGATACTGACGGGCTGTCAGGGGAGGGAGAGAGAGAGAGGAAAATAGATGCCTCGTTTATTTCCCCTGTGTTATTATCAGAAGTTACTGTACACTTTTGAATAATGTAGTTCATCTACTTTTAGTAGTTTGTTTAAATGTTTTAATTATGTTTGTAGAAGTGCATCATTCCTTGATTTACTGTAAAATGAATCCGACCTTTTTGATCTGTTTTGATGATAAACTGAAGCAATTTATAAATTAAACCAATTAAGTGAGTTTTAAATCGTCCTACTTAGTTTATAAGGAAATTATGAAGAGGAACAAATTAAATGATTCGAAAATGATATCTATGTAGGTGCTGACGCTGTTGGCAGTTGTTACGCCCAGGTCTAGGGGAACCAAGGCGCAGCACAAAATTCGCACTCTCCCCACTCTTCCCACTCCCAAGAACACGGACACAGAGAAAGCGTTTGGTACATTTATTTACCAAATATATACAAAAACAGGAGTAGCAAAACCAACAAAAAAGAAACAAACCTTACAAATCAAAATTGTACCTAACCGAGAAAATAAATATACAGGCTTCTTACCTACACTACCTTAAACATGAGAAAATGATCGATCCAAAAGGGAAAAGAAAACAAAAGGGTTTGCACTCCTGAGAACATAAACTGTCTTGCAAAGACAGGTAAAGTGACACTGGCCCGCAGCCAGAGGAGAAGGACAAACGATACCAAAGTGCGCTCACAACACCATAGAACAAAATATCAAAAAGCGCCGCGATGGGAGTAGGAGAAGTGGAGTCAGCGAGAGCGGCCGAGGAACTGCACGGCTGCCGCTTAATATGCTCCTGTCTCCTCAGGTGGACCAATCAGCATGCAGGAGGTAGCTAATCAGCTAATGGGCACCACCTGCTTGCTCACACACACACTCACAGACACAGGAGGAGGGAAAAATGTACACACAAATGACCTAACGACCCAGGGTCGTAACACAGTTCTAGTGTTACCATTCATTTAAATTAAATATGTGTAATGGAAAATGCCATATATGATTTTCTTACATGGAATTCTGCCTTTTTGAACAGACTTTTTGATTGAGTCCTAGCTATATTGTCTGCAGTTCTAGGGTTAATATGAATCTAATATGATTGTCATCGGTCTAAATTAGATTTCAAATTATTAACTGTGTATGTAATGAAGATCATAGTGTGAGTTGAATCCATTTTCATAACCATTGTCTTTTAACTGATTTAAATGTGGAAACTGGGCTTATTCATCAGAATTGTGTATGACTTGACTTGACTTGCTTGACCTGAACAATGACTTGACTCAGGCCCGGTTCTACGGGGGTGCATTGAACCCTCAGTTGAGTCATTATGCACCCTCATTTGAAAAGTGAAAAAAAAAAAAAGTGAAAAATGTTACATATATAATAACAATAATAATAATAGTAGTAGTAAGAAGAAGAAGAAGAATATAGTTGAAATAAAATAAATTGTAATTGTGGTTAAATATCATTGTCTGCTGCATTTATTTGGTCAATTTAAACGGTAAGTAACGTTATTATGTCAGGAGGTGCGCGTGACCTGTCCCACTGCGGGTTCATCATCTGCAAGGTGCTTACACAGCAGTCAATGATGGACATCAAAAAATTGTTAAAACAACCAGCCCTTATCGCCAGCAGTAACACTGCATCTACTGCAGTTATTAACAGTTCAGATCATGGGGACATTAATTTACCCGCGGCCAGAGATGGGGTCGTTACTAAATAAAAGTAATATATTACATATTACTTTTTTTTAAAAAGTAATATATTAAACTACTTTGTTACTCTCTACATAAAGTAACTCATTACTTTACTCGTTTCTTTACTCGCAGGGCAGGCCCGCCCTTCCCTACAGGCAGATCACGCAGACTGCGGCGCACCTACAATGTAAGAGCGCCACAGTTTTGCCTCTGCGAGACTCCACTTGCACCCCCAATTACTATTGCATTAAGGAAGACATAACACAAGTCTTTCTTTTTATATACTCTTTAATAAAATAGGCTACCAACCACAACAAGCTTGCAAGACAGCTTAGCATGTGTTCTTTGCAGGTGTTTGTTGAGGTCTGACGTGGTGTGTTTACAGCAGTGGATAACAGATATCAGTGTGATTATGACTGATTTTATCAAAGTAACGAAGTAACGCGTGTCGGGGCAATTTTAGTAACTGTAGTGTGATTACTGAATTATAAAAGTAACGCGTACTACTCCGTTACCGACAAAAGTAATATTATCACATTAACGCGTTACACCCAACTCCGCCCGCGGCCAGTGTCGTGGACACTAACGCCCGCCTCACCCACGGAGGCGGAGCAGCCGTCTTCGTTGCCCCAAACACCGCCACCCGTCAGCGGCCCGCATGTGCCAGAGGACCTCGGCAAAACAGAGCCTGCACAGGTATATTTAAAAAAAGTACCCAACTCGCCTGTACAGTGGGGTAAGGCGCTCATTTTGCAGCTCATGGTTTCAAAACAGAGATTGGCTAGAATATTCATGTAAAAAAGATGCCATCTTCTGCTATGCATGTAGACATTTCAGTTTAAGTAAGTCAGATGCCTTCACCACAACTGGTTACAACAACTGGCGCCATGCTCTTATAGGCTACGTCAGGCCTATTCAACTGGCGGCCCGCGGGCCAGATGCGGCCCAGAACCAACTCCCGAGTGGCCCAGCCTCCCGTAGCCAAATTCCTACACTAGTACAGACCCTGAACGCAACACTCCGCGTTGCATAGAAACCACCAAACCACAACGCAGCACGTTTTTTGAAAGTGCATCTAGTGGTGCTAGTAACAGTGGTCCTATGATAGCAACTCTAAAACATGTCTCTCTCAACTCTGAAGCGTAAACAGAGACAAAACGGTCATTGATCTTGTGGAGCAGATCCAAGTCAAGCTGGACCTTTTCGCGACCGACTTGAGCACGGGTCGGATGCTGCATTTTCCAACGCTCCCCAAACACATCACATCACATCACATCTCCGGCACAAATCACGAATGTGATGACAGATTTCATTGCGAGGTTGAAAGAGAACTTTGCCGGTCGATTGAATGGACTTGCTCTGCCCACAGAGGTGATGGGCTTTGCCAGAGACCCCTTCACTTATGCAATAGAGGGGGACGTATCAACCATTGCAAAGGAAGTGGTCCCCTGCATCGACAAGGGGAAATATACACTGGAACTTATTGAAATGCAGCGCACTAACGGGAAAGCAAAGTGTTCGAGTGATGTCAAAAAACAGCAGTTTCAGAAAGTAGCGATCTGTGTGCTCAGTATGTTTGGATCAACATACACATGTGAATAAAGCTTTTCACAGATGAACTCAATCAAAAGTAGCACTCACTGCTCCATGACTGACAGCACTCTTCACCAATGTCTTACGGCCCGTCTACACTACAGGCATGAAAAAATCTTGAAGCTGGGCGTGTCTGAAGCTTGGCGATTTTTTGCGAGCAACCAATCACATGAATCTCCCGCCCCCGACATATAAAGCAATAGCAATGTTAAAACGAAGTAAACTGGATATAAACTCTCCAAACAGGCGAAAAAACTATCAGTTTCACCCACTTTCTCTGCCACCTCCCTCCATGCCTGGTTCCTCCGGTTTGTATCCCGGTAAATAGTTTCGGTCGTAAAGAACCGGGTGATTTGCTACCGTAATATCTCGTTTGGAATATGAGGAAATGAACTGCGGTCTGGCTCTCCCAGCTTGTACGCGGTTTGATTGGCTGAGCTTGCACTGGCGGGATTTGCATAAACGGAATTTGATTGGCTGATGCCAAGCATCGAGCCTCAAAAGTTGAACATTGTTCAACTTTTGATGCCGATAGATGCTCGTGATGCTTGCAAAGCCATGCCATGCTCCCCACAATGCAGTTCGGCGAAGATTACAAATCTTCTACGTCACCCCATTCAAGTGAATGGGCGAAGCGTTGAAAGCATTTTTTGATGCCTGTAGTGTAGACGTACCGTTAGGATTGCATTGACATCCTATGAGCCAAAGATCACTGCCCTTGTTCAAAACAAAAAATTTCCCTTCTCCCATTGAGAAAGTCAGCGATGACAAATCACAAATGAGGTGATAGTAAGCACCTAGTTTACTATAGTAGACGTGTAGTGTAGTATTCATTCATAAGTTAGTTACCCGTATCCAGGGGCGGACTGGGGGGAAAAAGTGGCCCGGGGATTAATTGACAGACAGGCCCACTTAATGCGCGACATGTATCGGCCGGCCGGCGACGAAAGTATGTTACTTAACAAAAAACCCTATGCATTTAATGTTACTATGGACAATTATTCATATAGTAATCACATTACCTGAGCCCTTGAGTTGCCTAGAGCAAAATAGTTACTGCATATATTTAGTGATTTTAATGTTAACAGATCATTGATGCAATAACATTTTGACCCAATTTGCCTGACTTGACGAATGGAAAAAAACGTAGGCGTAGGAAGCATCGTCAATGTGGGTGAGACAATTTAACAAGGGTTGTGGGCAGGTGTTGGACCTCACCTCCTCTAGGGGGGGTCCGTACCTTTGTTAGATGAAAAATGAATAAAAATGGCATCTTTTTCATCGCAGTAATATGTGTTGGTTTAAAATGTGTCACTACGGGTTTCCGGTTATGACACGCAGCTGAGAGGTCGGGCGGGGCGAGGCTCCGACGAAATTAATATATTTCTACCATATTTAGTATCCAAATCGAGCTACTTGTGACCGAAAACATTTGCCAATATAGGCTTTATTTCGGATAATGTCGAAAAATCGAGGGAGAAGACAGAAAGACGATAAAAAGACAGAAATTGGAACTCTACACGAGGACATCACGGACGAACAGACACCTAGCGATAGCACGATGCTAGCCCAGGTGGACTATAGCCATGATGAGAATCAGATCTTAGCAGCCATACAATCCATGAGAAATGACTTTTCTGGACAACTACATGAAGTGGTTTCTTCCAACCGAGAGATAAAAGAAGCTATCGGGGCATTTTCTGAAAGGCTCACAGAGGCAGAAACCCGCATTAGCACAGCGGAGGACCAGATCGCTTCGCTAGCAACCCAAGCTAATGCTACGCAGAAAACAGTCCAGAAGCTCCTCTCACAGATGGAAGAGCTGGAAAACAGACAACGCCGCACCAATCTGAGGTTGGTTGGACTACCCGAAGGATCGGAGAGTGGAGATGCCCGTACATTCCTAATGACATGGCTTCCCAGGGTGCTTGACATTGAAACGGGACAGCCATTGAATATAGAGCAAGCCTACAGACTGGGGAAAACGCCGCAACAGACCCGGGAGCAGGATGGGTCGGATAAAACCCGACCACGGATTCTTCTGGTGAAATTCCTCACATATCGAGACAGAGATCGAGTAATGAAAGCAGCACGTCTGAAAGGAGACATCACAGTTGAGGATAGCCGTGTCATGTTTTTTCCTGATTTTTCCACTGAAGTCCAGAAACAACGGAAACTTTTTGATGGTGTGAAACAAAGTCTGCGCCAAATGCGCAAGGAATATGGATTTATGTTCCCGGCAAAACTGCGAATTCTACACGACAAAAGATGGCACTTCTTCACTTCCCCATCCCAGGCTGAAGAATTCATCCTAAAGATGAAGAAGGTGAATACCAATCCAGACGTGTAGAAAGAGTCGCCAGCTGAAACGCGCCAAGAAGGGCTTTCAGATGACTTTGACTGAAAGAAATCGACATTGATCTGTTCTGGTAAGCTTTAAAATGGACTGATTGATGACGAGCTTGGAAATTGGAGTATAGAGACATTATCTGTCCTCTCGGGCTAATAATCAAAGACTGATACAAGGTCACAAATGAACATTGTATTTACCATTCGTAATATAAATATGCATGTAGTCGGAACGAGCTCCGACCTTTTTCTTTTCTTTTCTTTTCTTTTTAGTGTTATAACAACTACTGGTTGCTTGCTTGCTGCTCCTCAAGAGGATCAGAGTTTAGTCAAATCGGAACCGGTACTTGGGAGGGAGGGGAGATGTGCTTGGTTAGCTGCACAGGGTTTAGACTAGGTCTACTTGTTGTTGCCTCCTTTAGGAGAGGCCCCTGTTATTCCCTGTTGTATTTGTTTGTTCTAAAGGCACACTTTTTATTTTTATTTCATTATAAGGCATGGTTAATAAGGTGGTTACACAAGCTTAGTTTACTGTTTACATCATGAGTGGTCATACTAAAATAAATATGATTTCATGGAACGTTAGAGGTCTTAGGAAGCTAGTGAAATTAAAACAAGTAATGTCTAGGTTGAGGCAGCTCAAAACGCAGATAGCTTTTATTCAAGAAACTCATTTACTTTCCAGTGAATATATTCCATTAAAAAGGAGATGGCAAGGTCAAGTCATATCTGCCTCATTTTCCTCTCAAGCCAGAGGGGTGGCAATACTGATACACTCATCTGTGCCATTAAGGGTTTATAATTTCATACAAGACACTGCAGGCAGATTTGTTATCGTCCAGGGCTCTTTACTAAATCAAGACATTAATCTAGTATGTCTATATGGGCCTAACAACGATGATGCACAGTTTTATAATAACTTGTTTCTGACTTTATCAACATTACATGGCCACATATGTATGGCAGGGGACTTCAATTGTACTCTAAATCCGAAACTGGATAAGTCATCAGGTATGGACACCTCACATATGCAGAGTAGGAAAACAATACAACACTTTATGAGTGAGTTAAATCTCTGTGATATATGGAGAAATAGGAATCCTTCCAGACGGGAATATTCATGTCATTCTACTACACATAACTCTTACTCCCGCATAGACTACTTCCTCATTTCTAAGCCTATGATAGACAATGTTAATGACTCAGTGTATAAAAGCATTGTCATTTCTGATCATGCATTACTACTAGTCAATTACACTGTAAAAGCAGCTACCAGGGGTCTAACAATGTGGCGATTAAGCCCACGATGGTTACATGACAAACAGTTCTTAACCTTTGTCGGGGACAATACTGATATTTACTTTAAAGTGAACACTACTCAAACATCAGCATCTACGAGGTGGGAGGCATTCAAGGCCTATATACGCGGGCAAATGATCAGCTATACAAGCAGTATCTCTAATAAACAGAACCTTAAGCTGTTGGAGCTAGAAAAAGATATTAACGAACTAGAGATAGAAATTAACCTTAATGATACAACAGAAACTAGACAGAGACTGGCTATTCTAAGAGCACAGTATAATGAGCTGTCCTCAAATAAAGCATTAAATAGCATAATGAAACTGAAACAGACATTCTACGACCAAGGAGAGAAGGCAGGGAAACTACTAGCCTGGCGTTTAAAATCAATGCAGAATGAAAGGTCAATTTTAGAAATAAAGTCAGAGGAAGGGACAACAATTACTAATCCACAAGAAATTAATAGTTCTTTCCAAAAATTTTACTCTAAATTGTATATGTCAGAATGTCCAGCCTCAGCTCATAATCTTCACAGCTTCCTAGATCAGATAGAAATACCAGTCCTGACAGAGGACGCAAAAGAGGAGCTTGACTCCCCAATCGTAGCATCTGAATTGTCAGAGGCCATAGACAGTATGAAAGGAGGGAAAGCCCCAGGACCGGACGGTATTCCTATTGAAATCTACAAAAACTTCAAAGACATGCTGTTGGTTCCGTTATTGAACATGTGCGAAGAATCGCTTGAGAAGGGGGAGCTGCCGCCATCATTACGGAACGCACTTATAACATTAATATTAAAACCAGGGAAACCCCCTACAAAGTGTGAATCCTATCGCCCCATTTCTCTGATTAATAATGATGTGAAAATAATAGCCAAAGTCCTTGCCAGAAGGTTAGAGAAACACTTGCCATATATTATTGCACAAGATCAAAATGGCTTCATTAAAGAAAGACAAGGCTCTCACAATATTCGTAGGTTAATGAATATTATACATGCCAAACAAGAAACATCTGATATGGCTGTGATAGGACTTGATGCGGAGAAAGCCTTTGATAGGGTCGAGCACGAATACCTATTTGAGGTGCTGCAGCGCTTTGGAATTGGCAGATATATTCTCAAGTGGATTAAAATCTTATACCATGACTCAACAGCTTCAGTAATGACCAACTATATGGTATCCAAACAGTTCTCTCTGTCCAGAGGTACAAGACAGGGATGTCCTTTGTCTCCCCATCTTTTTGTTATGGCCATCGAACCTTTAGCGATTGCAATTAGAAGCAACACTCAAATAACTGGTATCAAAATTAATAATATTGAGAATAAAATAGGATTATTTGCAGACGATATAGTTATTTTTTTGACAGACTTGAAACAATCTATACCTATATTACTAACTTTAATAGGAACATATGGCAGCTTCTCAGGCTACAAGGTTAATGCATCTAAATCTACAATTCTCTTTCTGAAAAAATCTGAGAGACTGAATCCGCCACTAAGTACTCCTTTTAGGAATATTACGGACAGCTTTACATACCTTGGAGTTAAAATCACACCTACAATAGAATCCGTTATACCAACTAACTATAACCCAGTGATTGAGTCAGTAGAGGAATCTATTAACAGATGGAAATCTTTGCCACTCTCAATGATAGGACGTATTAATGTTTTGAAGATGAATATTCTTCCTAAGTTCCTGTACCTTTTCCAATCCATCCCACTCGCTCCGCCTGATAATTTCTTTAACAAAATGAAAAAACTTTTTTGTAATTTTATTTGGAACAATAGACGCCCAAGGCTGCGTATGACTCTGTTGTACTTACCGTATGAAAGAGGTGGGTTAAAACTCCCTTTCCTCCAAGGATACTATTGGGCTGCCCAACTAAGAGCAGCCTCATATTGGTTTGACCATCAGTCACCACTGCACTGGATAAAGATGGAGGAAACAACAACTTCTAAAGGTCCCTTATACCTCTACATTTATTCTGCAAATTTAGCCACTTTGAAAAGGCACACCGCAAACCCCTTTGTTAGAAATACACTGATAGTATGGCACGAAGTGTTAAATTATCTTGGGGAAAATGCTCCACTATCCCAATTCTCACCTATTTGGGGGAACAGAAATTTCACGCCAGGTACTAATGACCTTGGTTTCAAGTTATGGGCAGACAGAGGGATCAGGAAGATTTCAGATCTGTATGAGAATGATACTCTTTTAAGTTTTATGGAGATCAAGCAAAGATTTGGCATTGAGCCTAAACACTTTTTCAAGTATCTTCAGATAAGAAGCTTCATAACAAAGACACAGAACTCTGTAAATCTTCCCTCACAAAACTCTTTGGAAAGGACAGTCCTGAACCAACATGGAGCAGCTTGATTAATTTCAAAATGTTACCAGATTATCATAGATGCAACAAAAGAATCTTCAGAGGATAAAAGATTGGCATGGTGTTCAGACCTTAATGAAGATATAACTGTAGAAGAATGGCAGGATATATGCTTCCAATGCCAGGTGCAAACAATAAATACAAGGTTTAAACTCCTCCAGTACAAATGGTTGATGAGAACATACTTTACTCCAGAATTATTGCATCGCATTTACCCCAGTACGCCAGATACTTGTGTCAAGTGTGGTATTCATAAAGGTAGTTTGTTTCATTGCCTCTGGGAATGCACCCTCATTCAAGATTTTTGGAAAGAGGTTATCACAATTGTATCCATCTTTATTAAGGAACAACTTCCACTCTGTCCCAAACTTTGTATTCTTGGTCGTTTCCCAACAAGCTGTACGCTTAGCAATAGCTGTAAGAAGATGGTCATATTCTGTCTTCTTGAAGCTAAACATAAAATTGCACTATCATGGAAGTCTGTTCATAGACCAAGCAAACGAATTTGGATTGAGGGGCTACTGCAATGCCTTGCATTGGAAAAGCTTACATATGCCATTAAAGGGAAATATAACACATTTGTAAAGATTTGGGGCTTATTTATGCAGTTTCTTGAGGGGGATGATTTCGTGACAGCTTGGTAGTCTGTTGTTCTTGCTTTATTTAGTTTTGTTGCTTTTTGTTTTGTTAACAAATCACAATATGTATTGAGGAAATACTTGTATGTGGGATACAACTGATGTCCACATGAACATGTGGATGCTTGTAAAATGTTTTTCATTCTTTACGTTTCGTAGGAAAACACAATGTAACAGTTAGTTATCAAACCAGCACTATACCACTAATATCTGCATTTTTTTTTTCAAGTGCCTTATATGCCTATTGTTGTGCCTATTGATGTGTTTTGTTTTGTATTTTTGTACTGTAACTGAAAAAAGACAATAAAAACATTTGTCAAAAAAAAAAGAGTCAAAAAAAAAAAAAAAAAAAATGTGTCACTACCCGCTTTTTACAGACCGCTGAATGTCTGGCCCAGCTGAATTTTGTAGTTATAAAATCTGGCCCAACTGAATGTGTAGTTGAATAGCCCTGGGCTACGTGATAAGGGACTGGGAAGGCATGAATCAAGCAAAGAGCACATAGATCCATAGATCTCTTCATGTTGCTCTCAAAGTGCACCAGATTGATGCTTTTAACTTCAATATTGAAAAAATGAAGTGAGGACCCTCCTAGAGGAGGTGAGGATCCCCCTAGAGCAGGGGTGGGGAACCTCCGGCCCCCGGGCCGTATACGGCCCGCAAGACCATTTGGTACGGCTATCGAGTTAATTTATAAACACACGCAAAAAAGAAAAAAAAATAAGAAATCTAGACCGCAAACAAATTAAACAAAGCGAGTGCCTGTTTTTCCTGGCCAAGGTCAGGGTCCTTGAACACAACACGAGCCTAACGTGTCATCACGTGGTATATGTCTCGTCTGACAGGGGTGCAGTTCTGACGGAGAGCACCAGAACGTCGCTCCAGCACTTCCAAGCAGTACCCATAAGGAGCCGTAGACATGCCGCAGTTTTTGCGTGGCTGTGTCTTAGTTGTAAGCCCAATGGCGATCTGTTCCTCTGTCATACTGATCATACAGTCAATAACTTTGTTGTTATTAGCATCTGGTTAGCTAGCTATGCTAACGAATATAAGAAGCTTTTTCTCCAACCAGTGAGGTAAAGGCACATCTTTATATGATCATTATAGTTATAAAAAGAGAATAAAGTCAACGGGTATAAAATACTATATGACAGTAAAAAAAAGTTGTTATTAATAAACAAGAATACAGTTTGAAAGGGGAGTGATTTGTAAAATATGCATAAAGAAAAAGAAAATCTGCTTACAGCTGTCTCATATGATATGGGTGTTGAGAGATGTATCCATAGATCTCTTAATGTTGCTCTCAAAGTGCACCAGATAGATGCTTTTAACTTCAACATTTAAAAAAAATCTTGTGGATAGGATACTAAATACATTTGCACACATCTTGTGGATTAAGAGGTTGCTTTTTCTTTGCACAGCATGAAAAAGGCGAAATGAAAGGGCTGTGATTGTAGTACTTTTAAGCAGAGGTCAATAATTTGTACGGCCCTCGGAGGATGTTGAAAAAATTGAAATGGTTCCCCACCCCTGCGGGTGTTAGGTCCACTCCCCACTTATAAAATTAGCACTTTACCACTGCACCCCCTCTAATCTCAGATGCACCCTGAGTCATTTTGTACTGGAACCGGGCCTGACTTAACTTGACTTGCTTGACTCTCACCACAGTGACTTGGGACTTGCTTGATACTTGTAGGTCAAGACTTGAGACTTGCTCATGACTTGCACATGTAGGACTTACTCCCACCTCTGGACAGCATTATCACCTTTCCTTTCCTAAAGGATGGTCCAGTGTACACTATGCTAGAGGAGATAGCAAAGGAAGCATTTAGGCTCCTTTCCTATCATATAAAGCAGGGGTTCCCAAACTTTTCAGCCCGCGACCCCCAAAATAACAGTGGGGGAGGTGGAGGGGAACAAGGGGGAGCCTCGTTGCAGGGAAATTATACAGATGGCTAGTCCGCCCCTGAAAATGTCTATGCAAACGTTATTATTAATAATAATTTGTTTTGTTTTTTATTTTCCATTTTTATTTTGTAATCATCTCGCGACCCCCACTTTGGGAACCCCTGATATAAATGATTCTAACAGCTCCTATCATGGCTGACACCTAGAAACTTCCGGGTCATTTCACTCCGTTGAAAAAGTTATTCGACCACAATCCTGGAGGTTCCCACCTGAGGATGTGTGTGTGCAGTTCGATTGATGTCAGTTAACTGGAGCCATGACTGGCTTTATTTAATGAGTCACATCTCAAAATTAATGTAACAACCAGTCATTACGTGTCTTTGTTGCTGTGGTCTTTACCATTTTCCAATACTTTCAAGGCTAGATGTCTTGCAGATAGAATGGTGATGACACTTCAGTTAATTACATTTTCTATCTTGAAGTGACTTCTACTAACAGCAACAGATGTTTTTATTTTCCCTGAAGCCTTTGAGATCGACAGGGATGTGACTCTTCCGGTAGATTTTTGTCTCCTGGACTGTTGTACTTTTAGAATATACATCCAGTGGATGTGTAGGATCTATAGTTTGATAGATATTATAGATTATTTGAGGTCTCGCCAGGAGAACGTGTATACTACGTCTTTCCCCCTATTCATTTCTGTTGACGGCAGCGTCCATGTAAAGTTGGCGTCAACCCTCACGTGGTGAAAACAGTATTTCGGGTCTCGAAGTTTTCATAATAAAACCGGAAGTATTCTTCCCACTGTCAAATGAATTTACAGTGATATCTGTCGTATTTATCCACTAAAAAACATCAGATTATCCTTGTTAATTATACAACATTGATTGGTTTAAATGGTGTGCAATGCTTTTGTGTTTTTCCTCTTCGATTCGGAGAAACAAATAGTTTTTTCGGAGTTTAGGATGGCCGAAGACACTACACTACCCATAATCCTCAGCTATCGTTTGGGACTTCACCATCCGCTTTGCTTGACAAACCCCGTGATTAGTCCTCAAGCTCTATGATTGGATGTTGGAGTGGCAGTGTCCCAAGGTTACGCCGAGCATCAAACAGCTCTTTGAAATGGAATGACGCCCATCCACGGCACACTATCCAAAACAGGACTCGAACGTGTCCACGCCCCCCAGAACTACACATGCTGGCTATTATGTTTAGCAACATGTTCTAAGGCAGGTCTCTACTGGGAATTGTAGTTTTAAAATACGTTTTCTTATTTCCCATAATTAGAAGCTGCCATTATTAAACTGTGTACATCCCTGGAGGTTTAGGGGATGGGAAACACATTGGCGTTATCAAATGTAAAACATATAATTAATACATGGGTGAAAATTGCTTGTGTCCATAATTGGCAGCATTAATATATACCCACATGACAGCTAAGGTCAGAAGAGCTTTATTTAATAGCTGGTCTTTTATAAGCCTTGAAACATGCACTTGTCAAGGTTCAGAGGCAAATTTTGCAAATATGGCAGTAGCCATCGATCATCTTAAGATAAGATAAGATGAGAGAGATACTTTATAGATCCCAATTCGGAAAATTCTACTCCACTACAATTTAGAGGTTAACCTGGTATTTTTACTCCACTCAGGGACGCGGGAAGGGGGGTGCTGAGGGCGCTGCAGCACCCCCTAGCGGCAGGCAGGTGGAGCACCCTTGTCTGCAAATGTATTTTATTTTTATTTTATATACAGTATATTTATTTCCTTTCATTGTGCTTGAGATTATATTTTATATATATTGTTTTTTTAGTCGGCTACTTTTAACGTGACGCACATCAACACAGGTAACTGACATGGCGCAAAAACGTATATCGGAATTCTTTCTCTCTAAAAACGATAAATCTGCAAAAAATATTGAATTTAGAAGATGCCGGAGCAGGACATTTGTCTACCACAACAACCACCAACGAGCACCAGCCTCTTAGCAGCAACACCGAGGAAACTGGAAAATTGGGGCAGAGACCTTCGAGCGGTCATTTCAGAAAAGCTGGTTTACCCGGTGGAATTGGGTGCATTATGTCACAGAGAAAGACACCGTTCTTTGCTTCACCTGCTGCAAAGCCATAGAGAAGGGCTTAAGACATAATGACAGAAGAAGTTCATTTACAGTAGGAGGCTTTTGTAACTGGCATAAAGCAACCACAAAGTTTAGCCAGCACAGTTGTCTGACATTCACTCAGAATCTGAGAGAATGCTTGCATCGCTGCTCAACAACACTCCCATTAATGCTCTACTGTCAGAGATTGTTGAGAAAGAGCAAACAACGGCCAGAACAGTCCTAGAGCTAATATTCAGATCAGTAAGATTCATCAGCAGCTTGAGACTATCATTAAGAGGCTAGAACAATCGAGATGGGGTTCTATGGAAACTCATGATGGAGCGGAAATTTATATTGCCAAAATACCAGGAGTGGCTGCAACGAAGAGACAACTGGATGTCCGACACCGTACAAAATGAAATACTGGAGATATTCGCCCATGCTGTACAAAAAGAAATCGTGTCCGAAGCGAGAGAGCATTCTTTCTATGGTCTTACTGCAGATGGGACCACTGATATAAGTACATCAGAGCAATTTTCCATTACTTTGCAATACGTGGATTCAAAACTTGAGGCAGTGAATGCTTTCCTTGGATTTACAGTGCACCTTATTCAAGCCAAACTGAAAGAGCAGTGTCCATCTGCACTATACGTGCACTGTAGTAACCAATGCCATGCACTTGATCTGGTATTACAAGAAGTGGCGAGGGAAGTTTGTGTTGTTGCAGACACATTAAACTTTGTACGGAGTGTCTCAGTGGTGGTCGGGGAGTCATCAAAGCGCAAGACGCTGTTCCAGTCCATGTTTGGTGATGGTGAGGCGGTTTGCAACTTGCTGTCATTATGCCCGACTTCGTGGGCCGAACGCACAAGGGCGATTTCACAGGTTGTCTCCTCATATACAGCTCTTTTGGAGATACTGAAGATGCTTGAGCAAGACAAGACAGTCAGGGGAGATACTCGGGCAAAAGTATCTGGTCTATACAAACAAGTCACAAAAGCCAAAACATACTTTGGCCTTTTGTGCTGTGAGGCTCTTTTTGGACCATGCAAGACCGTAGCCAGAGCTCTCCAAAGTGAGAAGGCAAGTGCGAAGGGGGCACTGGAGTGTGTGAGTGTGTTACGACAGCGCATGCATGGACTGAGAGAAGATGGATTTATCAAGGAGATGACTGCCAAAGTGACTGCTTGTGCAGAAAGAAACAACCTGAAAATGCCCCTTCCTCCATGAACCAACAGAACCCCTGCCCTATTAAGAGATACGGAGGAGACAGAGGCCATCGTGACTGATGTAGGAGAGCAGCAGTGGCGGCTTGAGTTCTATGAGGCCTTGGATCTTGTGACAACCGAGCTGGATCGCCGATTCGACCAAGAAGGCCTACAAGTTGCTGCCCTGAGAGCGCAAACTGTCATCAATGCCGCAAACAGAGAATACTCAGGCATGAGGGAGATCACTGCTGCACAGGTGCCCGATCAGTTAGATAAATCTCACATTGCTGGGTAACCTCTCTAAGACAAAAGGACTCAAGACAGCTCAAGATGTTACAGGATTCATCGGAGCACTGCATCCTCAAACCAGGGAACTCCTGACAGAAGTGTAAAAGTTGATCGAACTTTGTCTATGGCTGCGTCTCAGGTCGATTATTTTCATTTCCTCGCTCCTCGGTATCACCGGAAGTTGATTTGTCTGCGCCATTTTGAGTACCGTTCCATGGCTCTTATTTCCGCCAGAGGACCGAGGGGCGAGGAGCGATAACGGAGGAGCGATAACCGAGGAACCACCAGACCATCCTCCACTGTGTATCGCTCACTGATAGGACGATGCAGCGCATGCACTGATCTGATTCTTCTTGACATGAGAGCAGTTTCCCAGCGGAGTGAAGAAAAATACATGAAACTCACTGGAGTCACTCCTCAGTTTATACTGTGTTTTGTTTTAATTACCGGTCATGTATAATTTAGTTACAAATATGTGATATGTCTGAACAACAAAGTGGTCAAAAATCATTTTATTCATCTTTTGGAAACATTTTCATGATCGCTTTTTTCGTTGATACATTTTCATTTATTGTCATTTCCATTCAGTCAGTCATTAAGTGCTATTTAAAATGTTAATTTGCTTCATATCCAAATACAAACAAAGTGTGCAATCCAATTAATGTTATTAATAATAATAATTAATAATGTTAACTGGGTTTTGATAGATAATATATCTCTTTCTTCTCTCAATTATTTTATTTATATTGTGCACTTTTGTTTGTTTATACATTTTAAGAATTGCGTTTTATCTTTTTGGAAGAATGAGTTCTTATTTTATTTTATTTATTGGGGTCTACAACAGATGATACAAATGTTTGTGTCTGTAAATGTGTGGCGGGGCTGTTTGTGTAAATAACGGGGACATAGCTGGCGGCTGTCAGACGAACAGCTGTGCGGCGTTATCACAAACGGACGCCGCTTCACGTGACGCTCCGGAGGAAAGGACGTCCCATTGCCCTTAAAACTAATTTCCCTGCTTCTCGTGGTTTCCTTGCGTCTTTCCATGCTTCCCTGGTGGGAGGGACTAAACGCAGGGAAACGACGCAAGGATTTCATTCAATCAACCTGAGATGGGCCCCAGGTCTACCTGTCTGTGCTGCTTCCTCTGAGCGTTCCTTCTCCACGCTTCGGAGCAACATGACACAAAGACGACACACCTGGCTGTAATGCACGTACATAGGGACAGTCTTGATCGGATGGACATCCAGCCGCTGATGAAAAGATGAATTGACAACAGCTCTGAACGGAAGTCCACATTTGGGGTCTTCAAATAGGTAAAACATGCATTATTAATCATTTTTTGTTATTTGCTGCCGCCGTGCATAACATGTATACTGGTCAATATCATGTTTGTGGAATTTTTATTATTATTTTTGGTTATTGCTGCTGCCGCCATGCATAATCTGTATACTGGTCAATATCGTTATCCGACACCTTTGGTTCCAGCAGCCAGGAGGGTCCAGCACACAGGTCTGCGCGGCTGGACTTCCCGGCGGTGATGACACTGGCGGCTGACCGTGTAGGCTTACCGCTCCCCCCACCGCAGGCGAGTGGATGCTTCACCCGGAGGTGGTGAAGCAGATCTGGGCCCAGTTTGTGAGAGCGGAAGTGGACCTGTTCGCCAGCCGGTGCAACAGCCACTGTGCCCTGTGGTTCTCCATGGCTCTGAGCGGCGACCCGCCCTTGGGGGTGGACGCGTTTGCACACGAGCCATGGCCAAGGAAGCTGCTATACGCCTTTCCACCGCTGCGTCTCATTCTCCCTCTCCTGGGGAGAGTGAGGCGAGAACGTCTGGCAGTCATCCTAGTAGCACCGGATCGCGTCGGGGAAAGATGACACAGATGAAGGTGGGCCAGCCCTGGGCAATTCCCCAGTTCTGGGGGGCGATGTCTCCAGAGGCAGGTGCAATCGGGGCGTTAGAGCACTCTGGGCCATCCTCTCCAGGCTTGGCTCCTGAGAGGGACAGGCTGAGACAGGGTGGATTGTCTGACAGTGTTATTCAGTCTATCCAGGCAGCTAGAGCTGGATCCACCACAGCCTGTTACAGGCCAAAGTGGCTGGGATTCCAGCGATGGTGTGAAGAACGGAGAATAGAGCCCCTATCTTGTGAGTTGGGCTCTATTTTTCCTTCTTACAGTTACTGGTGGACAGAGGGCTTTGTCTTCCACAGTAAAGGTGTATGCAGCAGCCATCTCGTCCTGCCATGAGGGATTTTGACGGCAGGTCAGCCTTTTCTCATTCACTGATGTCGCGGTTTTTACAGGGGGTCAGGAGAACCATTTGAGCCTCTGTAATTTTCCTCCCTGAAAGCACTGTCGTGGAAGAAAGCTTTGCTACTTGCCTTAACGTCAGCCAAGAGAGTGTCCGAGCTAACCGCTCTGTCGGTGCACCCGAGTTGCTTGTTGATTCGGGGTGACCGGAGCAGGGCAACACTCAGACCGAACCCCTCCTTTGTGCCCAAGAGCCTAAGGAGTGCATTCAGGTCGAGGGCTATTCAGTTAGGGGGTTTTAGTCTTCCACCCCATAGTGGGGCCAGGGAAGCAAAACTGCACCTCCTCTGCCCAGTGCACGCTAGCATGTTATGTGGAGCGCATGGCTGCCTTTAGACGCACTGAACAGCTGTTGTTGTGCTTCGGGGGTGGGGTAATTGGAAAAGCTCTGTCCAAGAAACGCCTGGCAGGCTGGCTCTGCGAAGGCATTGCACACGCCTACGGACAGGCGGGGAGAGCCTGCCCCGCGGGGGTCCGTGCACACTCTACACGGGCTGTGGCTGAGTCAACAGCTTTATTCAACGGTGTGAGTATGGAAGATATATGCACGGCGGCGTCTTGGTCAACGCCAGGCCCCTTCATAAAGTATCTCTTGGATATGTCTGGCTCTTTCTCCGCGTCTGTGCTTGCTGGAACAACACAGGACTGGTGAGGAGTGGGGGGGGCTGTAGGTAGGGTTGCACAATTCCGGGAATTTTCAAAGATGGAAACTCTCCATGAGAATTAACGGCAATAAACTGGGAACTTTCAAAATTGAAGGTTGGCTCTTCATAGGGAACTTAAATATAGTTGAGGAAAGTATATTTTAGCATAATCTTGACTAAAACAAACAGATGCCATTCAAGTACACTTGAATATCCATGCCATAGCACACTGCTTATTGCATGGCTATTGAGACCACACAAAGGTTCGCAACAGGCTCACACATGTAAGAGTGGAAAAACTGGTTGGCCTTCGGGCAAACCTAAGGCTCTTTGGGCCTGACACAGAGCCATCCTCAACAAGGCTGGACAGTGACACTGAAGAGGACGACTCAGAGTTGGATGTTGATGAGGCCCAGGAAGAGCCCATTGACTGAAAGGGTTTAACGAAAATGCAGAGGATTGCTTGAAGGAAGATTTGCATGTTTAATGAGAATTTTTGGAGGGAGAAGGGCTCTTTTCATTTAACATTTTGACTTTTTCACGGTTACAACCGAGGGAGAGGTGAGTTAGGCGCAGCGGCTGCTACGGCCGGTCAGGGACAGTGAGGTGGAACGGTGTTGTTGGACGACAGCCTGTGAGAGATATAATGAGGGGTTACGTATGGTAATATATAAGCATAGGCGGAGACCTCTACTCTGGTACTGTCTGTCCTGTACCGCTCGCTGAAGAGAGGTGTAGGATGATGGTCAGGAGGCGAGGCCTCTTTTTATACGGTGAGATGCGCGCGCATTCAGGTAGGCCCGCCCCGGGCCGGCGACGTCTATAGAATATATTACATGTTACATATTACTTTAAAAAAAAGTATATATATATTACTTTACTTCGTTACTCTCTACAACGCGTTACTTTACTCGTTACTTTACTTAGCCCCTCCCTACAGGCAGATCACGCAGAATGAAGAGGGTGCTTCATTTTGCGGAGGGAGCCTCATCTGAAGCGCAAATACGACGCACAGTGTTACTCGACATCCTCACTCTGGATTCGGAGGTCCACCTTAGCTATTAGCTTCACGTTAGCATGTTGTCTTTGCAGGTGCTTGTTGAGGTTTGACGTTGTGTTTGCAGCAGTGGAGAAAAGCTTCTGGCCTGGACACAGTTTGCACCCCACCGTCACATTCCTGTCCTTTCTTTGGACGAACTCAAAATAATGGGCAGACCTCCACCCCTCGAAAGCTATCGCTGTTGACTCAGCCATGTTTAAGCACTGCATGTGGAAGCGCAAGTCGCGCAAATGTTATGTAAACATAAACCTGTGGCGGAAATCCCTCTTGTCTGTCAAAGGGAGAATCTAGTAATTATGTATGTTAGTAGGCTAACTTTAGTGTGTGATTACTGATTTTATAAAAGTAACAAAGTAACGCGTGTCGGGCAGTTTAGTAACTGTAGTGTGATTACTGAATTATAAATAACGCGTTACATTACTCCGTTACCGACAAAAGTAATATTATTACTTTGTAACCCAACTCTGCTCCCGTCACCCAAAACCCCTGACTATTCTCTCAACTCAGTATTTACATTCTTATATTCAAAGAAAATCAATAATATCTTTAAAAACTACAAGTCCCTTTCTATCAGCTGTGCACCGTTATGGTGTAAATATAGCCTATCTACCAATAGAGAACCGCAGTGACGTGTCATAAAACCCGGAAGTAAACTTCTTCCGGTTCCTTTGTCAAAAACCAATGCAATTTCTCCATAGGATTTTGGAAAATAGCTCGAAATAAGGTCTGTGGTTGATGTAGAAGTTGTCGATACTTCTTAATACATGCATGTGTGTATGTACAAGGAATACACAATGCATAGGCAAGTGGTGGCTTTATTTATGACCACAGCATGAACAGTGAACATGTACGTTGCATGCCGACTAACAACTGAATGCCTATTATCTTAACACGTCACCGGGTGGCGCACCATCTACGGTGGCCTGCAAAGGACAAACTTAATCATATGAGAATGATCTACATCCCTTCTCTTTAGCTGATGTTTCTATCTGAAAGTAAATAACATTTAAGGCAGAGGATATTGAACATTCCTTTAGCATTTGGTGACACAAACAATAAACCATTACTAAATACCTTACCAGGTAACAGGAAAAGGAAATGACTAAACATATCACTTTAACAAGATTGTCCAACAGTGTTACTGCACATATTTAGGGTTTGGTTTGCATGTGCGACCTGATCGTGTTATGTATGGTGTGTCACTGTTGTTGCAAGGGAAATGTGATGTGTGTCTTGGTAGTGAAGGGGAACTGTTCTGTGTCAGCCTGCTGTTTCTCTTCATAAGCATCATTTTCAGCAGGGCTTTGAGATGTTTGTGTGGTTGGGGCACGTGAAAGTGTGTCTGCTACATACATATACTTGCCCTTTTTGTACACCAAACTGATGTCGTAGCTCTGCAGCCGGAGCAACATTCTCTGCAGACGGGCAGGGGCTGTGTGGATGGGCTTCTTTAAGATAGTCACCAAAGGTTGGTGGTCAGTCTCCACCACTACAGGCTTTCCATACACATAGTCTTTGAATTTTGTACAGGCAAACACGACAGCTAGCAGCTCTTTTTCAATTTGTGCATACCTTGTCTCTGTGTCAGTGAGGGTGCGTGATGCAAACGCTACTGGCCTGCCATCTTGCATGCACACTGCTCCAAGTCCGTAGCATGACGCATCACAGGTGAGCGTGACTGGTCTTCTGACATCATAGTATGACAGGACAGGTGGACTTGATAAGCATGATCTAAGAAGGTCAAATGCATCCTGATGCTGCTGGAACCAACACCATGCAGTGTCCTTGTGGATGAGTTTTCTCAGTGGTGCTGCGATGTTGCTGAAGTTCGGGATGAACTTGCCGAGGTAGTTAACCATACCGAGGAAACGCTGTAGTGAGACAACGTCTGTGGGGACTGGCATGTTAGTGATTGCATCTGTCTTAGAAGGGTCTGCCTTTAGGCCTTCACTTGTGAAAATGTGACCTACATATCCTACATGATCCAGGCGAAACTTGCACTTGGCTGGATTCAGCTTTAGGTTGACTTCTCTCACTCGTTCCAGCACCTTCTTTAGGTTGGCATCATGCTCAGCAACTCCGCGGCCACCAATGATGATGTCGTCAACGATGACAGAACATGGGTAACCTGCAAATAGCTGTTCCATCGAGCGTTGAAATACCTCACTAGCAGAGCTAATGCCGAAGGGCATCCTTAGGAATCTGTACCGCCCAAATGGAGTACTGAAGGTTGTCAACATGGAGGATTTCTTGTCGAGACGTATCTGCCAGAAGGAGCTTTTAGCATCTAGCACAGAAAACACTTTTGCTCCTGACATCTGTGCTGCAACTTCTTCTACTGTTCTCATAGGGTGATGTGGTCTTTTCAGCGCTGTGTTGAGGTCTTGTGGATTGATACACAGTCTTATTTCCTGCTTGTCTTTTTTGTGTGCTGCCACCATAGATGAGACCCAGTCTGTGGGCTCAGTAACTGGTATAATGACACCTATGTTTTGCATGCGGTTAAGTTCAGCTTTAACTCTGTCTTGCATTGCAATAGGAATGCGGTGGGCAGGTCTAACCACAGGTTGTACACTAGGATCAACTGTCATGGAGTAAGTGATTGGTAGTTCTCCAAGTTCATCATCAAACAGGTCTTTGTACTGCATGAGTGTCTGTGTGGTGAAATCCGTGTTGCTTTCCGTAGTGATCTGGTGGACATCTTTGCTCAATTTGACAATTCCCATGTCCACGCATGCCCGAAATCCCAGTAGTGGCTGCACATCTTTGTTCACTATGAAGAAAGGCAACGAATGGTGCTGCTCCTTTAAGCAGCAAGGCAGTGTGGCCAGGCCTTTGGTCTCAATCCTGCTTCCTCCATAAGCAACAAGGTTTATAGCAGTCTCTTGCTTCACAAGTTGCTCGCCATTGGTCACTTGTGTGAACGTTTCTTGAGACAACACATTGCATTTAGCTCCTGTGTCAACTTTCATTTCAGTTGGTATGCCATTAATGTGAATTGTAACAAATCCTTCTTCTTTGTCTTTAGCTTGAGGATTAACACTATCAACATGTCTTTCGATATCTACGCCATCCACGTAGAACGTGTCTTCTCTGTGTGTTGTGGGTTCTTCCACTGTTACTTCATGTACAGACTGGTTAAAATTATTTCTATTTGAATGACTGTAGCTGCGTGGTTTAGACTTGCAGCATTTTTTGTCGTGATTCACTTTTTCACAGTTGTGGCACTTTTGCCCGAAAGCTGGACACTTTTCTCGCATAGCTGCATGGCTGCCTCCGCAATTATTACAGTTAGAGATGCTCTGGGAGTGAGCGAGTGACTGTGGCTTTGGCTGATATCTTCTGCTAGAAACAGGTCTCACTGCATCAACACTGGTAGCTTGAACGGCTAACGTCCTGCTGCTTTCCTCTGTCATTTCGTGTATACGGCAGACTGAAACAGCTTTAGCAAGTGTCAGTTCACTGTCTCTCAACAGAGTTTTTCTTAAAGAGTCATTGATTATGCCACATACTATTCTGTCACAGATTAGTTCCTCAGCTAAGTCTCCAAAATGGCAACTTTTAGCTTTTATCTTCAGATCACTGATGAATGACTCAATGCTCTCACCTTGCTTCTGATTTCTTGAATGAAACCTGTGCCTTTCCATTATTTTGTTATGTTGAGGGTTGCATATTTCTCTGAATTTCCGTATCAAACAGTCCGGGTCCTCCCTTGATTCAGCTGGGGAGATCACTGCACCGTCGGGGCCTGGCGCGCGCACTTCAGCTGCATACATAAAGGATCGTTCACGTTCAATGGCTTCTGGTCCAGCAAGATTGAGGAGGATGTAAGCCTTAGTCCTGGCAGCCTTGTCTGGGTGCGCTGCGGCGATGAAGATTTCATATTCCCTCTCAAAGATCCGCCAGCTCTCCGCGACGTTTCCTTCAAACATAACAGGGTCCGGACGGCGAAATCCATCCGCCATTGTAGCTGGGGCTAGCTTCAGCCAGCTAGTTAGCGTTAGCACGGTCCGTGGAAAAGAAATTCTCCAGACGAGGAGAGGCTTGTGCCGTCTTCTGACACCATGTAGAAGTTTTCGATACTTCTTAATACATGCATGTGTGTATGTACAAGGAATACACAATGCATAGGCAAGTGGTGGCTTTATTTATGACCACAGCATGAACAGTGAACATGTACGTTGCATGCCGACTAACAACTGAATGCCTATTATCTTAACACGTCACCGGGTGGCGCACCATCTACGGTGGCCTGCAAAGGACAAACTTAATCATATGAGAATGATACAGTTGACACACATTTAAGAGAGGGATCAAGTTTTGTTCAGCCGGATAATCTCCACATGTCAACCCTACTTTTATAATTTTTGAATAATAAATCTAGTCGCCAGAAGCAAAATGCTAACGCTATGCTATAGACGAACTACAAGCCAGTACAGCAGCAGGGTCGCACGGCTTCAACGTCACGCCAACTTAAGATCGTTTCAACTGACTTGCACTGAAACTGCACTTTGAAAACTTTAAATATATTAACATTTCAAACTGTATACCCCGGTTATCTAGGCCCTTTTTGTTTTGTTTCATGTATACCACGTTTATCTAGGCCCTTTTTGTTTTGTTTTATGTATACATGTCACACTGTGGGAAACGAGAAATCGAGATTTCTGGATGTATAACACATTAAAACTGACTTTGACTTTCGCGCGCTTGCATATTTTAACAAAGCTTTTCATTTTAGCCACACTGAATTTAACTAGAAGTCATGGCTGTGTCAATTACCAGTCTGATATCATTTTACAAAGATGACAAGAGTGTAGATAGGAGAGAACCACTACGAGTCAGGACACGTAAAACAGTGCTGCCTAGATGAAGGTGTGCTTACCGGTGTTGTCAGGGCTAGCATGAGGGACAAGGTTTATAGTGTCGGTGAGTAGTGACAGCAAGAGTACCGTTAACCGAGAGTTAATTTATTCACATACATTCCCATCAACAAATCCATTTTATGTGTCACATGACATCTTTATTAGAAAAAAGGCAAGGCAAGTTTATTTATATAGCACTTTTCAACACAAGGCAATTCAAAGTGCTTTACAAAAAATTAAAGACATTAAGAAAATGGCATTTAAAATCAGTCATTAAAAAGAAAAGCTAATAAAATAAACATTAAAAGAAAAAATACATGGATAAAAGTTACAGTGCAGTTTAAGATATGAATAGTTCAATTAAAAGCAGCGACAAAAAGAAAAGTCTTCAGCCTGGATTTAAAAGTAGTAAGAGTTGCAGCGGACCTGCAGGTTTCTGGGAGTTTGTTCCAGATATTTTGAGCATAATAACTGAACGCTGCTTCTCCATATTTAGTTCTGACTCTGGGGACAGAAAGCTGACCAGTCCCTGAAGACCTGAGAAATCTGGATGGTTCATAATTTAGCAGGAGGTCAGAAATGTATTTTGGGCCTAAACCATTCAGTGCTTTATAAACCAGCAGCAGTATTTTGAAATCTATTCTTTGACACACAGGAAGCCAGTGTAAAGACTTCAGAGCAGGAGTGATGTGATCCACTTTCTTAGTGTTAGTGAGGACTCACTCAGCAGCGTTCTGAATCAGCTGCAGCTTTCTAATACATGTTTTAGTGAGACCTGTGAAGACACTATTGCAGTAGTCCAGTCTACTGAAGATAAAAGCATGGACAAGTTTTTCCAAATCCTTCTGTGACATCAGTCTTTTAATCCTAGATATGTTCTTTAGGTGATAGTAGCCTGATTTAGTAACTCTTTTTAATGTGACTGTTGAAACTCAGGTCAGAGTCCATGACTACACCTAGATTTCTGGCTTTATCTGTTGTTTTGAACATTGCAGGCTGAAGCTCAGCGCTAACTTTTAAACGTCCTACCTTGGCTCCAAAAACCATTACCTCAGTTTTATCTTTGTTTAATTGGAGAAAGTTCTGACACATCCAGTCATTGATTTGTTCAATGCACTTACTCAGTGTTTGAATTGGAGCATAGTCTCCTGGTGAAATGGTTACGTAAATTTGTGTGTAATCCGCATAGCTATGGTAACTTATTTTGTTGTTCTTCATTATCTGAGCCAGTGGTAGCATGTAGACGTTAAAGAGAAGAGGCCCCAAGATTACAAATATTACACACCAGAAAACACAGAAATATCCATGAAATAAACATACAGTAGGCTATAAACAATTAAAGGGATAATTGGGAAGGCATTACAAATGTAAATATATTTTAAATAATAAAACAATCCCACCACCACAGGTATCCACAGGAGAAGAGGGAATTCTCTCCACAAAATGTGAATGCCCACGTGGAGAATGGAAATGCAGTCATGCGGCTGCATGAGCCATCTTTGCCATCCACAATTTCAGCTGCACTGACACCCCCTGTCAGTGGAAGAAGCCAAAGGCAGCTAAACGTATGCATTCAGTGGAGGATGTTGCAATGTTGTGGTTGTTAGAGTGTTAGGTTTCCTGTCAGCTCGTCTGTTGGGAAGATATAAAATATTAGTTTCATGGAAGTCACCCCGTCACATACAAGAGCATTAAGACATACTAGTGCATAGGCTAAAACAAAAAATCTAAAGATATAACCTTGCACTTTGATAAGTCTCGTGAACATTTTCACTATTTTGACATTTTTATAGATCAAAATTGAACTAAAGAAATAAATGGTAGATTAATCCATATTGAAAATAGGTGTCAGCTGCTACACTAATTATAATAGTTATATTTCTTAATTAATTAAGATAAGATATTACTGTATTGATCCCAATTTGGGAAATTTTTGTGTTGCAGCAGCATAACAAGAAAAACAAAATATGGGATGGGATATTAAATTGAATATAAATGTAAAATGTACATGTGATTTTACGTCCAAGAGAAGCTATGGAGCAGAGAGTTCTCTGCCAGCCAGAGGTGATTTGTTATTAGTTCAATATGTCAAACTGATTTCCCTGACTACAATCTTTAGTTACATGGTGAAACGTTATGCTGCTTGTACTAATTAGACTTATCATATAAGCCACACAGGTTTTAATAGGATTTATTCATTATCTTTACTTATGTTGCGGTCTTTTCAGCAGCGCCATCTCTAAAACGGCGATACAGTCACTACCCATCATTTAAATTTCACCGTGGCATGGACAAAAATGTAACGTCAGCTTACCTCATGACAAGAATCCAGACTCTCCTTTTGAAAACATTGGCCAGGAAACGATAGAACAAGCACGTTTCATAAGAAGACCTGTGGCTGCAACCCGGAGCAAAGCAACAGACCATTGCGTAGCTAACTAGTAGCGCTAGCTTTAGCTAACGTTAGCTAACGAAACGAACTGCCGAGTAAAATTGGAAAACACTGGTAATTAATTATTCTATCATTTGTAAAACTACGGTGTTAAAAACAACAATTTCAAAAATACAGATTCTAATGGTCAGATATAGATATACAGATACTAAAGATAGGTATGTATGTACTTGCTTTCAAGCAGAACACAGGGGAAAACAAACTTAGCGGGAGTGTTTACGTGTTCGGCGTAATGACGTACAACGGCCTCGACAATTCCTGTAGTCCTATTCAGCCACTCGGTAACAACCATCGTTTTTCAGACACGTAAACTCTGTGTGACCCACACCAGTGGGGTCACTGCTGATGTATTTAATGTCGTAGAACAAAACGTGATTTATCTCTTAAATTTGTGTCAACCACAGACCTTATTTCGAGCTATTTTCCAAAACCCTATGGAAAAAATGCATTGCTTTTTGAGGAAGGAACCGGAAGTGCTAAAAATGCTAACTTACTTCCGGGTTTTTGGACGCGTCACTGCGGTTCTCTTTTGGATAAAATGTAAAAGTCAGCCGAATTAGTGTTGATACTGCAAGGAGACGTATTGTGTGAAAATAAATTGCTGATATATTTATGATTCACGTCACATATTCAGTTTTGGTGGCAGTTCTTCCAGTTTGTCCAGAAGTCTTCTCAGCAGGGCTCTATAAACAAAGAACTACGGCAGATGTGTAATATTTAATGCAGCCGAACCGTGTATTACAATGCCTTTATGTGATGACTTTCAATGAGAAAAGCAAGTACACACGGAATAAAGTATTATTTTCTTTTTTTATTTAAATGTTTTCGGATTTCACATCACATAAACACCATATCCCAACGTGCATTGCGGCTAAAACATCCAAATCACCGAGCTTGAACGATAGCTGAGGATCATGGTTAGTTAGATGTTTTAGCCTATCAAAACCTCTGAAAAAATAAATGTGTCTCTCAGAATCGAAAACACAAAAGCATTGTACACAATTTAAACCAATTAATGTTGTATAATTAACTTGACAAGTACTGGCGATATCACTGTAAAATAATTTGACAGTGAGGTTAATACTGCCGGTTTTATTATGAAGACCTCAAGACCGGAAATACTGTTTTCACCACGTGAGGGTTGACGCTAACTTTACATGGCCGCTACCTTCAATAGAAATGAATAGGGGGAAAGACGTAGTATATCAACCCACCCAGCTAGCGGGAACGTTCTCACAATTTTGGCTAACATTACCTATTGGTTCTAATAAGGTTTTAAAGAAACGTTTTAATCTGATGTACAAAGAACCTTTTTAGGATGTTTATTTTTTCAAATAATGTTCCTATAAGGTTTAAGGTTAACTAAGACATAACATTTTAACTGCAACATTCAGAGGATGTTTTGAGGATGTTATTGAGGCCTGAGATGACAGAATGTCTTTTTATAAAACGTCCCTTTAATGTGGTATGTTAACAAAGGTGGAACGTTTTGAGTGCAACATTCTAAGGACGTGTTTTGGACATTGTTAGGTAACACATTAAAGATGTTCTTTATAAAACTTTCCCTCAATGTTATATGATAACAAATTAAGAACATTTTCAAAGCAACATTCTGAAAAAATTGTCAGGATGTTATTGAGGCCTGAGATGACATAAAAGGGTTTTATAAAATGTTCCTTGAATGTTACATGATAACAAATGAAGAACATTCTCCAAGCAACATTCTGCAAATGTTTTCAGGATGTTATTGAGGCCTGAGATGACAGAAAGGGTTTTATAAAATGTTCCTTTAATGTGATAAGTCAGCAAAGGTGGAACGTTTTGCCTGCAACATTCTAAGGATGTTTCTTGGACGTTGTTAGGTAACACATTAAAGATGTTCTTTATAAAACGTTCCCTCAATGTTACATGATAACAAATGAAGAACATTTTCAAAGCTACATTCTGAAAAAATTGTCAGGATGTTATTGAGGCCTGAGATGACAGAAAGGGTTTTATAAAATGTTCCTTTAATTTGATAAGTCAGCAAAGGTGGAATGTTTTACCTCCAACATTCTAAGGATGTGTTTTGGACGTTGTTGGGGTAACACATTAAAAATGTTATTTTATAGAACTTTCCCTCAATGTTACATGATAACAAATGAAGAACATTCTCCAAGCAACATTAAGAAAATGTTTTCAGGAGGTTTATTCTTTTTTATAAATGTTCATGTGACAACATCCATACATTCATCTTGCTGCTACTTAGAAATTATGTATCTATTTATCTAATATATCATATTCGAATAACTTCCGTATAGACTGTTATTGCACTATTTCACTTTTTTAAACTATTTATTTTTGTATTTACTTTCACTATGTTTTTCTGTTTATCTGTATTATTGTGTTGCATTGTTGGAGGAGCCTGTGACCTAAGATATTCATTGTCATACTACACTGTATTATTCGTATGGCAAAAATGAAAACCATGAACGTGATGCAAAATATTAACACTACAACAAATAGGGCTTTCCACTGTGCATTAACCCTACCTCTGAACAAAACAACTGATGTTCTCAAAAACATTCAGAAGGCAAGGGATTCCCCAAATTGACTCTTGACAAGGCACACCTGTTACTCGAAAACCATTCCAGGTGACGACCTCATGAAGCTGATGAGAGAAGCCAAGAGTGTACAAAGCTGTCATCAAGGCAAAAGGGGGCTACTCTGAAGAATCTAAAGTAAAAATCAAATTCTGGATTTTTTTACACTTTTTTTGTTAACTAGATAATCCCTATGTGTTCTTTCATAGTTTTGATGTCTTCAGTATTAATCTACAACGTAGAACAACTTTTCAATAAACACAAACCATTGAATGAGAAGGTGTGTCCAAACCTTTGACTGGTAGTGTGTACATATAAACTTTAGTGAAATTAAGATGGAAAATGTCGGATTTTTGTTTAGTTTTAATGGGTTTAAGGGCGAAGGGTAGTTGGAGCGCTGTCATTGGTTCCACTGATGTGTCAATCTCATACACCATATCATAGAGAGAGAGCGCAATTATGTCCCGCCCACACCAGAGGAGAATTCATTTCTACCACATGGACAGGACTACAAAGCAACTTGTGCTACATAAAGGTAAGATAATGATGTAACTCAAATTGTTTACAGTCAATTAAACATTCAGAAATTAGGCAAATTGACATTTACCATATCTCATCATTTTAATTCTGCCATTATTTTAAGCACATTTTCTTTGTGAATGCCATACAAACAAAAGATAACGTTTAAAGAGCAACTTGCAGGTTATAGACCCAAGTGAATAAATGTGTAGGAAAATGATGTAAACACTAGATTTTCTAAAAAATAGACATAAATATACACTACAGTGACATCTGGTGTCGTTTTAGTAAGACATTTTTACTTCCATATTAAAGACCAACCGCGTTTGACGTCACATGAACGTATTAATAAACATGGATCACAAATCACAATGCTAGTTTTGACACAGAAGAGGTTGAAAATGTATATTTGTATGCATATGACGGACCACAACCTTATAATTATGAGCCTGCTAGGCGGCCAATAGACCATGATAATATAGTGACGTTACTGGCAGGACTGTTGATACTGATCCATAACAGAAACTAATGCGCAAGTATCAGCCGTATCTCGCGTTACAATGCACCCAGGAACGAAATCTAGCTCCGGTCCTTTTCCTGTTAGGGAAACTGTGGACTCGATGTCCTGACAGGCTGGAGTTTGTGCAACCTGCACAAACTCCAGCTCACCATGATTACTAATGGTGAAATGCAATGTAAAATGACCGAAAAAATACCAGCTCACTAAATCACAACCGCTCAAACCGACTACAAACTACTACCGCGGATTGGGCAGAGAACGAGTCCGAGAAAGTTGCTCCCCCATGTGACGTAATATGACGCGCTTGACGTTAAAAAAAGCAGTTTTTAGTAGCAGAGCTCAAAACGGCTGCTTTTCCTCTGAATTCCTGCCCTTATGTCTTGTAAAACATATCAAATCCTGCATTCACTTTTTTAATTGTAATTTCCAGGCAAGGTTAAGCATAAATCTAGAAAAAAAAACCTGCAAGTTGCTCTTTAAATATCTGTGTCATCAAAATAATTAAAGACAAGTTAAAGAAACTAAAACCTAGTTATAATTCTGCCCTCTGAGCCGCAGAGTTCCTCATGACTTAGCCTTCACAAAAAGTTAACTTTTGAGTTTGAGTTTTGTGTTTTGTGTAATTAATGTGATACGCCATAAGTGTCAGCTAACTTGATTTCAAGTTAGTGTGTTACTCGGCTTGGTATACAACTACTGGCCTGATTCTTATTTTACACCTTGTCCCAATTGCATCCACGTGTCCTAGCTGCATGGAATTGCAAGCTGCTGGGGGGCTGTTTTTTATTATGATTTGGGAAATAGCCAAGATTGGTGAGTAATAGGGAAGAGACGACACAACAACACAATTCCAAGTATCCACTGATGCTTCGGAGAAAGATGTCACATTGCCTGCTACGCCTGCAACCTGTCCAGACAACCTCATTGATTATAATGGACGCATTCAGTTATTTTGGTTAACACGCTCACTACATTTGCTGTTAGGACAAGGTGTTAGAAAATACTACAGATTAATTTGACCTTCTCTTAGTTGAACAAAAGGAACACGGAGGGAACAGAAAATCACTGTACTATGAGCCTTATCCTATAAGATCATACATTTTCTGTATTGTTTCTCTTTTCAGATTAATTTTCTTTGTCTCTTGGGAGGTAAAACTCCAGGTGACACAGTGAGGAGGATTATGAGACAAATTGGGACAAATGGCCTGTGGGCCAACTACAGTTTAAAGGGTCGCAAGGGGAAGAAGAAGTTTGAGGACCTGGCTATGTATCCGGTCATAGTCCGTAAGTTTGTTTTTAAGTTTTCTAGTGATCTCACAACAATCTTTTGACCCAACAAAGATCTTATTGTTATTATAGAACTTTAAGAGATATGTGGGTTGATCTTCAAATATTCAAACTACTACGCTACAACTACTAATTAATTGAAATAATTATATTAATCAGCTGCTTCAAGCATTGCTTTATATACATATAAAGGAGTGGTATTTCCACTGCTGCTTCAAGTATTGCAAATTATTGCTTCCGCAAACTTTAACTACTCCCTCAATAACTTAAAGTCTTTCTTCAGTTACATCAAGTAGGCCTACTGCTTTAAATACGTTCAACTTTTCAAGCTGAAGCAAGCACACGCATTTTCTTCAGAAAATGTTGCCTTTTCCAATTCTTTTTTTTGTCTTTGTCTTTCTTTATCTTTCGAGGCCTGTAGCAAGAACCACCCCAACATAAAAATAAGACTGTGGAAGACTGTGTGGCAGACACATTAAAATATGCTCACTTTTTTTCTGACTATAAAGGTTGTGTCTCGTATGTAGTTTATAACTGTTAGATATGCTATCTGGCTGTGTGTGGTTTGTGAGGGCTGCGTATAAACAGTTTCCGCTGTTTAAAAAAACAACTTCTGTTAAATCAGAAATGATTCTCATTTGAATTTACATTTTTTCATAATGCAGGTTGAAGGCGGATCATCCCTCCATCTGCCAGAGGAAATTGCAGTATCACCTGAGGGGAGCACCGAGTTGTTGTCACAGTCCGTCATCTGAATAGATCAAGATTAACGATGACAATGTTTTGTTTTTCCTTTGAAACGTTTGTGAGGCAGCATTTGCTTTTATGTTTATCATGCACTGAACATTGTAATGATGCTTTCAACTGCGTCATGTTAATATTATGTTAACTGAAATTGCTGAGTTCGCACAATGAATAAATGAATGAAAAAAAGTAATTATGTTGAATATTTTTTAAGATTAATGTATTATCATCCTTTTACATGTGTTAATAGTCAAATTCCAATAGTGAAGTAAATTATCAAAAATAATCCTAGTGCCCAGCTAGCAGGGAATGTTCTCACAACTTTGGCTAACGTTACCTAGAGGTTCTAATAATGTTTTAAAGAAACGTTTTAATCTGATGTTCAAAGAACCTTTTGAGGATGTTTAATATTTCAAATAATGTTCCTCTGAGGTTTAAGGTTAATTAAGACATACTGTAACGTTTTGCCTGCAACATTCTGAGGATGTGTTTTGGACGTTGTTGAGGTAACACATTACAGATGTTCTTTTATAGAACATTCCCTCAATGTTACATGATAACCAAAGAAGAACATTTTGAAAGCAACATTTGGATAATGTTTTCAGGAGGTTATTATTTTTTTATGAAATGTTCCTGTGATGCGAAATATTAACAGGGTCATGGTCAACGTCAGATTTTTTTGTAGTGCGCCTTAAAAAACAAACTTGCTGCATTTGTTTGAAAAGGATGTTTAAAAGAAATCTGATGTCACCACATTTTCGTTTTTAGAAAAAAAACAGCACGTAATTCATGATATTGCATGTTTGCGTAGGCATGTCTGAGTTCCCAGCTAGAAATTGTTGGTTCTAAAAACATTCTGAGAATGTTACCATTCATTGTTCTAGGAATGGTTTCATCGAGAAGTTTTATTTTGGTTCCTAGAATGTACCTCTGAAAGGTAGGATAACGTTCTCTAAAAACATTCTTAAAATGTTTGGTGATTACATTGTTCGAACATTATACCCCAAGTGTTTTTGTTGTTTATGCACATATCTCTATTGTCATATGGATCGAATAACACTTAGAAAACCAAAGACAGACATATAGAAGAACGGACCGACTATCACTGCCCGTCCCTGAAACCCCTGTTAGTGGGTTAGTGCCCCCCCCCCACCACCTGCCTGCTGGTCTGCTCTACACGGCTGGGAGCAATCTCCAATCAACCACACCTGCAACCTGCTCATCAGCCACACTATGAAAGCCTGCAGCCTGCACTCATTCCCTGCCGGTTTGTTGCGTGCCGCTCTACCTTTTTACCAGCATATTCTTTGACAACTTTGCCTGCTTTTGCCTCACACTAGTGATGGCAAAATGAAGCTTTGAATGAAGCGTCGAACCACTTGGACAATTGTGTCGGAAATAGGTTCATTTCTCGAAGCTTCAGTTACAGCGACCTCTCCTGGCGAAGTGCAAGGCTGCAGTGGGTTTAACGCATCTTTGCCTTGAAAAATAGTCGATACACACACACACACTAAGACTGAATATCATGTTCTATTTGCAATTAAAGATTGATAATAGTGTGTATTGGGTTATTGAGAAGAGACTAGAGAGTGCTTGACATTTTTTTGGGCGGAGAGGGCCTTTTATCAGTTATTAAAGTATTAAAGTTGAAAAGCAATGATTAAAAGTTTAACTATTCCGAGCTTCGAACCAGCTGCGCCGAGGATATCGCTGCATCTTGGCCGCCGGCTCTATCCACTCGGCTATCAATTCCTTAGACCGTCGAAGTGTTTTTATATTACTCATTGTCTTTTTGTTCACAACTTCTCCACATTTCGAAGTGTTTCACGAGCCAGAACGACCTATTTTTCTTCCTGGCTTGCTCTATAATGATCCAATTCAAATGCAATGCCAACAACAACAACTCAACAGCAACAATGCAAACTACGACAACAACCCACACATTGCGCATTGTTTAGAGCGGTTATAAAGTGTTGAAGCGCTCAAATTTGAAACTGTTTCAACCTGTCACCTGTCAGAATCGAGACGAGGCAGTGCATTGAATGACCTGATTGGACGGCGAACCAGTGAGTTGATTCATTCAGGAAATGAAGCAGTTGCTGGTTCGGACGTCACATGTCACGTGATTTGAAGCAGTTGCTGCTTCGGACGTCACATGTCACGTGATTTGAAGCAAGCTTCGAAGCACTGCTTCTATGGAATAGGAAGTCCAGGGTTGAAGCTCCGTTCGAAGCTTCAGTGTCAAACTGCCATCACTACCTCACACTCATGTTTGTGTCTCTCCCAGGAGGAATCCAAGGCCTTCCACACTCCCAAGACCAGCCAGGCCTCTCTACCCACCCTGGAAAAACTGTTTCCCACTGCTGCCATAACCAACCTCCACTCCCAGCCCCCCTTTTTTTTAAACAAATGTTACTTTCACCAGCTGATTCAGTGTCATCCTTGTACATGTGTTAATAGTCAAATTCCAATAGTTAAGTAAACTATCATAATCATCCTAATGACCACAGTGGTCAGTCCACTTACCCAGGAATTTTGAGTTGAACAATCACAGCAATATTATGTCTTTATGTGAACATTCTGGGAACCGAAATAAAAACTTCTGCTGAAAACGTTTTAAGAACAGTAGGGCATAATGTTCGAACAATGTTATCAAAAACATTTGAAGAATGTTTTTACAGAACGTTATCCTACCTTTCAGAAGAACGTTCTGGGAACCAAACAAAAACTTCCCGCTGAAAACTTTCCTAGAACAATGACTGTAACATTCTCAGAATGTTTTTAGAACCAGACATTTCTAGCTGGGCATTCTCATGGCATTTCGTGTTCACCAACACGATTTTCCTCTTTTTTTCTTGTTGCACAGCACGATTTTAAAAGCAATGTATTTCTACTGGTAATGTGTTTCGTGCCTGCAGCACGTCTTTTTCTCTGGTCGGGTCGTGGAAGACCGGAAGCTGTGTGGTTCATAAAAACATGTTCTTACTCAATATCAAGCCACAATTATTGCTTTTATTTTAAATCGTGTAATTTTGACTGTTGTTGCCGTCTGAGGAAAATGAATGGGGCTCAGAGCCTCAGAATACTGAAATCTGTATTTTTTTAAATCTTTTTTTCCTTCTAATTTGTTATTCTTTTCAAAATAACACACTGTTATTTACTCACCAATAACACACAATTATCCTTGCTTTTATTTACTGGTTTAATTCCATAATCTCAGGCTTTTTTGGCATCAGTCAGGAACTGAATTTCAAAATAAAAATAACCGGAAACAGACATAGGCATTTCGAGCGATTACCCAAGATCCTGAGCTATGGTTTAAGCTCGCTGATTTGGATGTTTTAGCCGTAATGCATGCTGGGATTTGGTGTTTATATGATATGAAATCTGGGAAACATTTTAAAAGAATAATATAATACTTAATTCCGAGTGTTCTTGCTTTTCTCTTTGAAAGTCATCACATAACGGCATTGTAATACACGGTTCGGCTGCATTACATATTACAGATCTGCCGTAGTTCTTTATTTATAGAGCCCTGATGAGAAGACCTTTGGAAAAACTGGAAGAAATGCCGCCGAAACTGAATACTTGACGTGGATCATAAATATATCAACAATTAAAAAACATCTTCAATTTCTCTTCACACAATAAGTCTCCTCGAAGTATCAAAACTAATTCGGCTGACTTTTACATTTGATCTAATTCATAGATAGGTTATATTTACACCATAACGGTGCACAGCTGATATAAAAGGACTTGTAGTTTTTATAGATATTACTGATTTTCTTTGAATATAAGAATGTAAATACTGGGTCTGAAATAATATAGCAATATGCTGTAAAATTATGTGAAAGCATGAATAAAACTACACATCTTCACTAATAATACAAAGTTATTATGGCTGTGTGCACCTTGTGTGCACCGCCTAGTGGTTAAAGCACGTTATTGAATTATTGTTTTTATGTGTTATATTTGATTAAAAAAATATTAAGAGTACATACTTTCATAGGGGGAAAGTGGATGGTCTGTGATAGAATTATAGAATATAACAAATCAAGAAGATACTATAAGTGTTACAAACCGGCTCCTGGGATGCAACATAAAGTGGGAAGGCGAGACGAGGGTAATGTTTGTTTATTCAAAACAAACAAACAAACAAAAGGAACCAGCAACAGGTCCCTGACGCTGGCACAGGGAAAGTTCCCAGAGGAGACAGAGAGCGACGTATCCGGCTGGGCTCTTTTTTGAAGGCTTCCGGCCAGGTGTAGCTCATCAAGGCTTATGCAGCTCGTCACACAGGTGCATCTCGTCAGGCAATGGAACTTGCAAACACAAACACAACCAGACGGCGCCCCACATGGTGTGGAGGGGTCGTCACACTCACTCCCATAAGGAAGGAGTTCCACTAGAACACCGTTAACTACCTAAATAGCTAGGAGCTCTTCTCCAATTTTTTGGCGTGGACAGAAGACCACTCTGGCCAGTCCCTTGACCAAGCACCTGGAAGAACCCGGAATGTCCCTCCAGAAACCGCAACCTAGCCCCCGGCAACAAACCCAAGACCTGACCCCCAGGTCGCTGCCGAACTGGCCCACCCGTCCAACACGCGTGACATGATCTAACATGCCGAGACATATCTCTCCTCAACCCAGGCCAAAATAAATACCGCAACAGGTAACCATATGTTTTACGGACACCCAGATTTACCGACTGCCCATGCGCTTTTCTCAGGACCTCCTTGCGAAACCTGACAGGAACCACAATCTGATACCCTGGCCCATCAATAAAGCCTTTCCCACGTGACCACCACTTTCTGACCAGCAATCCCCCATGCAGCTGACAACCCCGGGTGACACCATTTCCATCCTCGGTGGAGAGAACCGCCTCAAAAAACGGACTGAGGGAGACATCCTCTTTCTGCTCCATCGCCAACTCACTGCGGGATACCGACAACAACAAGTCAGGAATAACCACAGAATCTCTCGCACTGACACCTTCACCCTTCTCAGATTCCTCCTTTGCACGGCTCACAGCCCGTGTCACAGAACAAGTCACAAACACTGCAGGAGAGCACTTGGCATTCTCCTCTGCCTTAACAATCACAGTAGGTGAAGATGACTGCATGGTATGCGGTGGACCCTCAGCCCACACACGGCTGCCAGCCAGGCCGTTACCCAGGATAACATCCACACCACCAATTGGCATTACAGGACGGACCCCCATGGCGACCTCACCCTGCACCAGACCTGAGTTAAGCACAACAGAATGCAGAGGAACGGGCACAATATTCATTCCCATACCTCGCATCCGGACAAAATCCCCAGTTCTAGATTTGTCCGAAAATGGTAACACAGAGCTCAGAATGTATGAGTCATACGATGCAGTGTCTCTAAAAATCTTTACCGGCACGCTGATATCACTTCCCACCAATGACACGTATCCGGTTGACACAAATGCAGAAAACAGTGGGTCCTTCCACCCGCATGGCTCATTAATCTGCTGACTGAGAGAGATGACAGGTAACGGCACCACAGACACAGCACAAGCAGCAGAGTTAAACTGGCCTCCACAGTTCCCCCTTTTAGCCTTAGCTTTTGGACAGTCAACCTTCCAGTACCCTCTCTCCCTGCAGAAATGACAGAATTCCGAATCACCCTGTGGCTGACCTCGCATCTCACGCTCACCCCAGTGCGGATTAACGTTCTCTTCCCATCTCCCTGCTGCACGATACATACCAGCTTCCTCCTGGACCCTGAGGTCGCGACCGCCCCTGTGCGTTAGCACATAGTCATCTGCCAGAGCAGCAGCCTCTGCAGCAGTTTTCACCTTACGCTCGCTGATGTAAACCGCAATGTGGCTGGGCACAGAATTTTTAAATTGCTCCAACACCATCAACTCACATAATGCGACATACGTATCCACTTTCAAAGAGTTACACCACCTACTGAAAGAGGTAACCAGATCCCTGGCAAACTCAACATGTGTCTGCCTGCTAGACATCTCCCAGGACAGAAACCTCTGTCGATAGGCCTCAGGGACCAACTCGTAAGCCTTCAACACAGCAGTTTTAACCATGAGGGTCTAGTGGTATGATTCTCGCTTTGGGTGCGAGAGGTGCCGGGTTCAAATCATGGACGAGCCCCCATATGTTACAACCCGACACCTGGGCTGCAACATAAAGCGGGGAGGCGAGACGAGGGGTATGATATAATGTTCAGTGTTTCCCACAGAATTTGATTCTATTTGTGGGGGCACAGCACCGCACCCCCCAGCAAGAAAAGCCAAAGGCCCCTCAACCTATTCGGGTGGTCCACGCATCCACCCCCCCCTCAAATAAGATAATACATGCGAGTTCATGGCTACTAAACAACGTTCTTGTTGCTCTGCGTTGCGTTGTTAATGAGTGAAACACACCGGAGTTGAGGATCTGTGGGGTTTATTCTCCCAAAAATATAATTTACAATTTAGGCATTTAGCAGACGCCTTATTCCAAAGCGACTTGCAATGACCAATTACAGTCCTCTGACCCCCATCACCATCAGGGGGAAGGATGTGGAGGTTGTGAACAGCCACAAGTTCCTGGGAGTGCACTTAAACAATAAACTGGACTGGACAGACAACACCGATGCTCTCTTCAGGAAGGGACAGAGTAAGCTGTTCTTCCTGAGGAGGCTCAGGTCATTCAACGTGTGCACGAGGCTGCTGCAGATGTTCTACCAGTCTGTGGTGGCCAGTGTGCCCTTCTTTGCCATGGTGTGCTGGGTTGGAAACACAAACACTAGGGACACTGGCAGGCTGAACAAGCTTGTGAGGAAGGCTAGCTCTGTAGTTGGAGTACAACTGGACAATCTGGAGGAGATGGCAGAGGGGAAGACGAGGGGGAAGCTCGACAGCATCCTAGAGAACCCCTCCCACCCACTCCGCGCAGAGCTATTGAAGATGAGGAGTACAGCCACAGACTCATCCCTCACCAACAACGCACAAAGCGCCTCGGACAGTCCTTTGTGCCTGTAGCCATCAGGCTGCACAATAATGGGTTAATGATGAAAAAGAAATACAATTAAATCACTGGACATAAATATACACTGTTTCCACAACCCATGTTAACATATTATTAGTAGTAGACCAAATAGGTAGATAGATATGTCACTATATGTACAGATGTCCATGTTCACTTTTCACTTTGTCACTTTAACTTATTCCGTACTTTATAATTTAGATGACCAAATATGTATATATGCTGTTATTTTACTCTTATTTTTACTCATCTCCTATTTCATAGTCTTTTATTATTATTAACATTTTTTTCTTGATTTTATTTATTTTTGATTTTATTAATCTGTGCGAATCTTTGCTGTCCTGTTTTTTCACGCTTACCCTGTTGCTGCTTTGTACAACTGAATTTCCCCTCGGGGATTAATAAAGGTTCATCTTATCTTATCTTATCTTACAGGGACATTCTCCCTGGAGTAACCGAGGGCTAAGTGCCTTACTCAAGGGCACACTAGTAGTGGTGTTCCAGGCAGGATTTGAACTCGCAACCTTACGATCATCATCCCACCTCACTATCCATTAGACTACCAAAAAAAGAAAAAGAATAATAATACTTTTTTTTTCTTTATGATATCCATTTGTGATGGACGATATTTAATTGCTACAGGTCTCTGACGCTGGCACAGGGAAAGTGCCCAGAGGAGACAGAGAGCGACGTATCCGGCTGGGCTCTTTCTTGAAGGCTTCCGGCCAGGTGTAGCTCATCAAGGCTTATGCAGCTCGTCACACAGGTGCAGCTCGTCAGGCAATGGAACCTGCAAACACAAACACACACACACAACCAGACGGCACCCCACATGGTGTGGAGGGGTCGTCACGATAAGTGATCTCTACAATAAAACAGTTTAGTGCAGGATGTACAAAGATATTAATAGGAGGAGGTGCAAAACAGAAAAACGAATTAACCTTTATTAACACATTAAATAATACTTTAGATTAAGGTCTTCTTTTAAATAAGAAAAAAACTTTGGGGGTATCTATCGACAGATAAATATTAAGCCTGACAAAGTACTTAACGTCTAATATATTGCTTTCCTGCAATGTTAACTATGTTGTAGCACTTATTTTAACTGATATTATAGATATACTCTTATGTATGTAGATAGTATAAGAAATGTGCATAATATGACAGTTTAATGGTGGAGGTACACACATATTGATAGATGTCCAGGGACGTGCACAGACATTTGGAGGGGCTATTGCTCTAAACTGGAAAAAGCCCCCCCCCCCCCCCTCTTGTTTTTAATGTAAAAGGTTCATGAAATAAAATGGGGTGTGCTGGACTTCGAATCTGGGAAAGCAAGTTTGAGTACCACTACAGTCAGCATGTCGTTGTGTCTCTGGTGACACTTCACCCAAAATTGCTCCTGTGGGGATTGTCCACAGTACTGAATGTACAGATGTAGCGTTTCATTTCAGACGCCTACCCGTGTGGGTCCGTGATCTGCACGGGGTGGGCCCCTGCTGAAAAGGAAAACCCCCCCGCAGGACTTGATACGCCCCCTTGATAAATAAATGTAATTTTAATTAAACCAGCTGCAATGGATCATGGATCCAACTGGGGGAGCCGTGAAAAGCTGCCACACTGGAACTCATGTGAAATAAACAGCTGATCGATCTACAGGTGTCTCATATAGCGGATATTTGTTAAGATCCATATGTCACGGATAGGATAATATTATGTGCTAAATAAGAGACATGTAATCATTTACAAAACATCACCATGTTTTTATTTAACAAAATAATGTTGTTTAATTCGCGTAGGTGTAAATACAAAACCATCGCTTTGTTTTTAGATCAGGAAATGCAGCCCGGCTCAAACAAACGATTTTCAATCATCATCCTCAGGATCATTTAATGTATCATATGTTTGCGAATTGAAATGAATGCACTAATACATGTAGTTTAATCCACGTGAGTTACAACAACAAAAATAATCGCTTTGTTTTTATATCACATCCGACCGGAGGAAAATGCAGCACGGCTCTCACTACCGATAATCCTAATCCCACGGGCAAACAATAATATGTACAGTGTTAATAGTTTACTGTATTATTAGTGTCTAATATTACTGCTATAACAATCACACATTGAGTTGTTAAAATCAGACCTTATTTTTTTTTTTAAACAGTCTGAATGAAACGGCAGCTCTCAGGTGATCAAGTGTGTGTTTACCAGTATTGGGACTCGTGTTACAAACTAACGCACACAACTACCTAGTAACTAATAACGTTACTAGTTAACTATTCCCATTCAGTAACGCCGTTATAGTAACTGTGATTTAAATGGGTGCGTTACTGCGTTACATTATGTGATCCAACTGAACCGAATCTCCCTGCGGATGTAATTTACAGGCGAATACAGCGATGTCCTCTCACAGTACCATGGAAAAGTGAAAGTGACCAGAGAGGAGTGATGATTGGTTAACGCGGGGTAACATTTCAGGGTAAGCCAATCAGAGACAGAGTTGGGCGGGTCTTGCCTTATGGGGAAAATACACACACACAAACACTTGCTAAGGCTAACACACGCACATACACGGCAACGCCCACCACCAGCACACACACACTATGGCAGATGCAAGTATCAGCGAGAGCAGCAGCGCATTTACAACTTGGAGATATAACCACTATTTTCAATTTGTGGGGATAAAGGACAAACAAAATATTACGGTCAAATGTAAACTGTGTGCAGGACAGAAAGCATTAATTGTCCACATCGAATAACAGCAATGCCGATCTCCTGAAGTCGCCAAAGACCCCACCGTCTCAACCACCGGCAGTGACCCAGACGGAGCAACACCATCTAAACAGCCAAAAAACGATTTTTTTAAATCGCCACATGTCAACCAGAGTCAACTAAACAGATTGATTGCTGAAAATAGTTTGTTTGTCTTCAGTGTCAGTCTGACCGTTTATTATTTATCTAATTGTTTCTGCCAAAAGAGTGTAGTTCTTGTTTAATTGTTACACTGCCAAAATAGTGTAGTTGTTGTTAATGTGTATACTGTGGTGATTGACATTATTCACCCACGGATCTATGGGTTGGGGTATTGTTCTGCACGGACATTTTAGTGAACCGGACTTCCTGTTTCCGCCGGTCTAAGCTTCCCGGGCATGAAGTTGTTTACAATGGTTTTCAGATGCTAAATAAAAGTCTAGCTTGTACCTTTGATACCCCGCCTCCGACTCCCATCTCTCGGCACCACAACACTGCCAAAAGAGTAGTTGTTTTTATTTCATATTGCACTACTTAGAACTTGATTGTTGAGGCCGCAATAAAGATGCCTGCTTTATTGTTATTGCACAGATTACAGGTACTGAGACAACGAAATGCAGTTTAGATTCTAACGGTGCAACAAGCAGTAAAGTCCAAAGTAATGTACACAATCTACAGAATAAAATATAGAATTAATTGAATGATGAATAAACAGTGAGGGGTATGAATACACTAGATATACACAGCAGCCTGTGAGCAGTATTAACAGTGTGTATGAATATGCTAAGATATATAAAGTATGAAAACGGTAAGCAGTGCAAGTATAGCATACATGCCAACCTTTCCAAATCCAAAAGAGGTAGGTTTGTGCGCGGCAAATGTGCACGCCCAAATTAGGTAATCAGAAGAAATGGAACCCCAGTAATCACATGTATAAACCATGTATTTAAAATATATTGCATAATTTTATGCATTTTTCAGAAAAAGTGGTAGTTTGGTAAACAGTGACATCAACGACATGTCTGGTCTGTAAAATGCCCGAAAAGTAAAAGAATGGGAGATAAATATCCCAAAGTCTCCATATTTTATTATATTTTTAATGTGTTTCTGGTCCTCTTTCAGTTGAGACAGTGTAGATGAAGGATGTGTCAGGATGTAGAACTCTTGTGTGAACATTGGATAAAGCCAGGTTCATATTCTTGTTTCATGTTGTTGACATATTAGAGTCAAAGGTTTGCACAGAGCGAAATATCTTTGTGTTGCGCCATAAATCAGAAAATACTGCATTAAAAAAGTCATTTCCTGCATTTCTTTACTGATAAAGTGTGATATAAATAATGTACAGGCTTTCAGATTGCTGTAGTTCACTAAACACATTAACGACATGTTTGGTGTTGAAAATGTCAGAAAAAGTGAAAGAATGGGAGATAAATATCCCCAAATCTCAAAATTGCATTATATTTTGTGTGTGTTTGTGGTCCTCTTTCAGCTGAGACACTGTAGGATGCTTCCGGAAAAGACCAAACACTGGATGTCTTTCAGTCGCCAACATGTGTTTTCGAGACACTGATATTAACGGGGAAATCCTGCAGGACTCAAATGCCTCGTCGAGGGTAACGCTGCCTTTCCCGCAGCGTTACCCCCGGTCTGCACGTTGTTTCTCTTTCAGAAACAGAGAGGACTACTGTTTGTATGATGCGATCACGATGCAAATGATGTCCACCAAAAGTCGAGTCCAGTGTCTATGGAGTGTCATTTTTATTTGTTATAGTTTGGGAAGATTGAAAATCGGTAGGGAAAGCCAGCTAAGTCGGTAGGCGGTAGAAACATGTCAAAGCGGTAGACTACCGCCCAAATCGGTAGGGTTGGCATGTAGTATAGTATAAAATATATGGATATTAATTTCATGATAAACATTGTGGAACAATGATGAAACATGTGAATGGAAGTGGCGACGTAAAACTGACACAAAACAACAACAAACTTTTGCCGAGCCAATGGAGAGTTTCATCAGCAGCAGGTACAAACCACCAATGAGCGCTCAGCTCGAGATACCAGCGAGTCGAGAGAGTGAATTATATCTGCATTTTCTCTTTTGAGAAGCCCCCACCCCCCATGTTGCAAACTCTTTGTTTAAAGCTAATTGGCCATCGGAATGTGTGGAGTAAGTCTCCCAATGGGGATGCTCACATTCCACAGCTCCCCCCCCCCCCTTCTGTGATCTCCCAACCCCCAGTCTGTAGGTTTGTGTTCGCTGCAGCATGTCTGTTAGGCCCCGCCCCCCGCACACAGAGAGACACAGGGAGATCGCTCTTCTGGAGTGAAGAGAGCGGAAATAATGATATTGCAAGTTAGAAACGTAAGATGCATTTTGACAGACAAGATGGCCAGTCCGCCACTGCACCCAGCCCAGCACACGTAAACTGTCAACGGGGGGAGCCTCGCTGCTGGGGGAACGGTGGACCTAGTGTCCCGACCATACTTGCCAACCTTTAGACCTCAGAAATCGGGAGCATTTCAAAATGCAAAATTGGGGGGGGGGGGAGGGGGGTGCTAGTGGATCGCCGGGGCTGTTAGATTAACATTAACATGCTTATTGTAGTTGTAAGTGCACTGACTTGCGGCCTGTAGCACCGTCCTTGATGGAGCATATGTGTGGGCCCTGTATTTTACAGGAAAGGAGTGAGCAGTTGTCGATTCTTGTTCTGTTTTCTGTGAATATCTGCCTCACCCTCTCAGACTTTGAGTTGCGCGCGCTACTAAAGAGACGTGTTACCATGGAAACCAAACAATGGTGTAGCTGTATTAAAGTCCGAGTGGAAACAGTCGTGTGTAAATCTGATTTTGTCAGAAATCGGGAGAAATGCGGGAGAAATATGAGGAAATCGGGAGAGGGCAATGAAATCGGGTGTCTCCCGCGAAAATCGGGAGGGTTGACAAGTATGGTCCCGACCGGAGTGGGAATAATAATAATAACAATAATCCATGCATTTTATCCATTAATTTCCCCAACATTGTGGTAAAAAAAACACACGTTTAATCCATGTTGGTTTACTACAACTACAAAAAGCATCGGTTTGTTTTCTGATCAGGAAATGCAGACCGGCTCAAACAAACGATTTTTAAATCATCTTCCTCACGATCATTTAATGTATCATATGTTCGCCGAATTGACATGAAAGCACTAATAAATGTAGTTTCATCCACTTGAGTTTACAACTACAAAAATAATCGATTTGTTTTTATATCACATCCTACGGGAGGAAATTCAGCAGCTCTCACTACCGATTTTTAATCCTAATTTAATCATCATCTTCACCACGATCATTTATGTTTATGTTCCCCGAATTGACATGAAAGCACTGACAAATATGAATATACTGTAGTCAACTTCATTAAAACGTTATTAACGTGCCTAAACTCAGTAATTCACAATTTCTACGCATGACAACAAACTTTGTCCGTGTTTGGTTCTCTCGCCGCACAGTGAAGCGTTCCCGCATTGACGTCACTTCCGGCTTCCCCCAAAACTTCAAAATGAGTCGAAGGAATTTCCCCGCAATGTTCGAAATTATTGATATTTATCGGAACGGTATCGCACCTTCTTTTGTAAACGGTTCAAGATGACTAGTAGCCCAATATTTCATTGCACAACAGTTGTTGGGATGCTGTCACAGGCTCTTTAAACTGTCGCACTTTCTGTTGTTTCTATCGCGCATTGACGGTATGAAAGGGTCTGTGCCGGAAATATCAAACATTTAATAAAAGTGAAAAACAATGAACAAGACTTAACGTATTAATAATAATTAATTATATTTATTCCGTTTGGATGTTGGATTTTTGACTTTGTTTAGAGCAGCAGTGATCTTCAGCAGAGAGCTAAGCGCTGTCAGACCGGACCTAACCCTGAAAAGTATTATCATCTGAAATTAATCATTATGTTATTCATATTAAATACATATTGTATTTTTACAACTTGTATTTAGAAATACTCTGTTGTAATTATTGATGCATAAATGTGTTCATCCATTCAATGTGGCATGTGCTATAATGGGGTTAATGTATGATATTACGTAATAATACAATACATTATAATATATGATAATTATATTTTAGTTTTATTCATTTGTTATTTCATAGTTTCTCATTATTATTATTTTTATCGCTCATCTTATTTTTGATTTTATTAATCTGTGTGAATCTGTGCTATCCTGTTTTTCACTCTGTTCACCCTGTTGCTGTTTGAACTACTGAATTTCCCCACGGGGATTAATAAAGGTCCATCTTATCTTATCTTAATGTATAAATTGATTTACTTCAATCTACTGTACTGTGTAAAAACACCCCAACAATATTACAAAAAAATACTGTATAAAGCAAACTATATACTTTATTTGATCTAAAATATTGATGTTTTTTCATTATAGTAGCCTGTGAAAACCATAACAAATAAGTGATTAAATGCTACAGTATTCAGCAAACACAACTGCAGAGCTGCAAACATTGCAAACAGAATAAGTTCTACAACACCCAGTTGTCTTTGTGTATTTGTGAATGAAGCGCCATCTCATGGTTAAATCCCGTAATTGAACAAATGGGGAAATTTGGCAACGCCCTCTAGCAATTTGGCAACACCCCCAGCCACTGGGATCCGCTGGGCTTTTGACTGGGACACACCCATGTGAGTCCTATCTGGAGTGCTACATCTGTACAGATGTAGCGATTCATTTCAGACAGTTTGAAACGCGAGGGCCGTGATTGGTACGTGATTTGCCCTCCCTCAAGGGAAAACCTCCAGCTTGATTTGAGACCGCCCCTGTGATAGATAAATGTAATTATAATGAAGCCAGCTGCAATGGATCATTGATCCACCAGGGGGTGCAGTGGGGTTCCATACTGGAGCTCATGTGAAATAAAGTCAGATACAGTACGCTGGATGTACAGCGGAACTTTGTTAAGATCCATATGTCATGGATATCCTACTCTGTGCTAAATAAGATACATGTAATCATTTACAAAACATCACCATGTTGTTATTTAACAAAATAATGTTGTTTAGTCAAAAAAACAAACGGGAGGAAATGCCCGGCTCTCGATTTTTAATCCTAATTTAATCATCATCTTCACCACGATCATTTATGTTTATGTTCGCCGAATTGACATGAAATCATTGACACATATGAATATACTGTATTCAACTTCATTAAAACGTTATTAACGTGCCTAAACTCAGTTATTCACTAAAAATATTTATATTTTAATGGAGCCTCGTCGGCAGATCAGGATCCCAAAGCGTAGCGGAGGGATCCTGATCTGGATGACGGGTGTTATTTTCCCCATAAGGAACAAGTCGCTGCAAATTATCCCGCTTATTACATGGCCACATTCTCAACAAAGTAACGACATGACTCCCAATATTAATTTAAATGCTTTTATGGATTTAGAAAATGTTTTTATTGATTTAAAAAATAGTTGTATTGACTTAAATTGACATGCATCCGCTAAGAAAAATAGTCTGTGTTACCATTTTTTAAACAGTGTGAATGAAACGACAGCTCTCTCCCCCCTCCCCCCCTGACCTTTCTTCTCCAGCAGCTAAATTAACTGTAGGTTACTCTGAGTGACAAGCTTACAGTTAGTGACGTAACAACACCATAAAAGCTGGTGGGTTGAAAGCAATACGGGAGGTAAAAATAACTACAATAATTGTGATTTATTTATTGTGGCTTTTTGGTTTTTAGGTAAAAAATGTTAAGTAATTCAGGCTTATAGTTCATCCTTCTCTAAAAGCCTTCAACAATGACAATATTCATAGTAATTTAATAAATCCTTCCAACACACATTGTAAAAAATAGCCTACTGTAAGTTAAGAAATCATTCCAATATGTACATCTTCTGATGTAACAACAATAACATTATAAATAGTAACATAGCTGAACATGGTATTGCAGATTTAGCTTTGAGTGTTACTGACCTGAGATGTTTTTATTACATGAATTAAGGTGACTGAGATTCTGGGATGCAAACTCACCAGGTATGAAAAAGGTGACAAGGATCCGAGCCCCCGGCTCCCAAAGGATTTTTTAGCAGTCAGAACAACTAAAGCAGCAGTGTTAATAATAACAGAAACGCCAAAGAGTCACATCTAATAGAAATATATATAAGCATTTATTTTAATTGTCTAGCAGTCAGTTTATAATTTTGGCAGCACTGTTGAGCATTTTGAAAATGCATTTTCATGCCTCTGTGCAAGGCTTAGTCTTTCTATCTTTATAGCCACAAGGTGTAAAGTAACTAAGTTCATAAACTCAACAAGTACTATAGTTGGGCACAATTTTGAGATACTTGTACTTTATTTAAGTATTTCAATGTTTTGCTACTTTGTTCTTCTACTCCACTACAGTTCAGAGGTAGGCTACATGGTGTACTTCTACTCCCCTACATGTATTTAATACCTTTAGTTACTTTACAGATGTGGATGAATTATGTGAAATATAATCAAGTGTTAAATCAGACTTTAGTTCCACCTGGAGTAAATCCACAAACTACCCTGCAGTATACAAAGTCATTCAGACTAGCTGCACCTTTACCAGCTTTGAGAACACTTTCATGATCAATCATTATAAAAAATACCATATATGTTATTCTGAAATGGACCAATCTGCACAATGACTACTTTTACTTTCGCTACTTTCACTATATTTTGATGATAATTCTTTTCTACTTTTACTTGAGGAACATTTTGAATGCAGGACTTTTACTGTAACAGAGTATTCCTACACTCTGGTACTATTACTTTTACTCAAGTACAAGATCTGAGTACTTCTACTTTTACTCAAGTACAAGACCTGAGTACTTCTACTTTTACTCAAGTACAAGACCTGAGTACTTCTACTTTTACTCAAGTACAAGACCTGAGTACTTCTACTTTTACTCTACAAGATCTGAGTACTTCTACTTTTATTCTAGTACAAGATCTGAGTGCTTCTACTTTTACTCAAGTACAATATATATAGTTAGTTAGGGAAAGTTAGGTATTTTTTTGGCCATATCGTGAAATAATTTATTACCAATAGCTTTTTTTACCATATGTCCCTATAGGTGTCTAGTAACATCTCCCAATTTATCCACAGCCAAATCCTCTGGGAATCGCCTTGAGAGCCAATCAAAGTTGGGGTGCCCAGAGGGCCTGGGTAAAAATAGTGAAAACATTTTTTCTACCAAAAGTGACTTTTGAGATGTCTAACTATGGTTTTTTAGGGGTGCTGAATCTATCCCAGCCATTAGTTTTGAGTCAAAATGACTCCTTAACCCTGAAATATTGATCTGTCAAATTTAACCTATGGATTTGGGGTGAAAAATGTATTCTACACATTGAATAATCCACTCTGAATTTAAAAGACACTACAGTAATGACATCTGCTAGGTACGTGCTCAGTATAATTACTTCTCTGCACGTGGAGAATATCAAGGTAGAGGTATTTTGCAGCTGCTTTTATTCAAAGCGTGCAGATTGAACCCAGGCCTCCCGTATACCAGTCGAAGACACTAACCACTGCTCCAACACGCCCACAACAAAGTTACTTTCTGACATGGTAAGTAAATAATTTTGCTTTCTAAAGTTTAGTTGGCTATACATTTATTTATAGGCCCATGCATCATTTTTATCTCTTAGTTACAGCCTAAAATGAATGTTGCTAGCTAGCATCCAGCTTAAGTTAGCTAACATTAGGCTAATATCAAATCTAGTACCTTAGCTAAATAAACCATTATAAATAGTCTCTGTGTCATTGATCAACATTAATTGTGTTGTAAATTGTGTCATTTTATAGTGGGCTCACTATATGATTCAAAGTGAGATTATTGTTCATAGTTACACATAATCTATTAATGTGGCTGTGTGGACCCATTCTGCATGATATGTTTGATAAGTCTTGCCTTTGCCTTGCCTTGCCTAGTAAACAAAAAGAAAAAGTAATTGTTCACCGAGCTGTCTTGTCTTTTTAGGACAGTATGGAAGTTGATACCACAAATTGTCATGGTTTGAGGTGCTTCATCTGTGGTGGTCCTGGGACTGAAATGCAAAAACTCTCAAAAGTCACTCACAAAGGTTATCAGCAGCTATTATCTTATTCTGAGATCGTAGATGATGCAATGCTGATCAACAGACTACATGAGGACTGGAATGATGGAGATGACCCCAAGCTGAAGTACCATTTGGATTGTAGAACCGAGTTGTACCATCGTTCGAGAAGTGTATCCATTGCGAAACGTTCAGGGTTTCTTTTTCATTATGTCAATGTTGTTGCCACTTTCTGTCAATCATTCCGTTCAACTCATCATTTCAATCCAATACATTTTGTGGCATGAATAAAAGCTCACGAAATTGTCTTTCATCCATCCAAAGGACAAGATGCTCAAGACCAACGATCAGACAGGATGAAAAGACGCAGCGTACTGTCTGGGCCAAGTACTTCAAGTGCTGGTAGCTCCACATTCCAAACCCCATCAGCACACCTGGTCTACCGTGATGTTTGTATCCTCTGCAATAAGAGCATCAATGTTGAAATGCATGTAAAATACCCTAGTAAGTTGCCTGTCTTCTACATTCTCATGAATGAGTTTGAAAGGTCTTTCTTTTTTTTCAAATTAAAACTCTCTTTAGTAAATCATATATGTGGCTATAACCCAGACACAGCCCGGAAGTTGTATCGTGCACCTGACAATCGCTTCCAGGACAGACTGAAAAGGAATTTGTTGGAGACAGCTGTGAGACGAGGAGATGCCTGGGGAGTTGAAGTTGCTGGTCGCCTGTCTGGAATAATAGATTTGGTAGCTGAAGAGGCACTGTATCATCTTCGGTGCAGGTCCCAGTTCGAGAACCCAGTTACAAACTCTGGGGTAATATATTTTTTTCAAGACCAGAAGTCCCAGACTCTGTAGACAAGGTTCTGAAGCCAATCATTTCAATTAAAAGTTGTTTTTCCCCCACAGGTCGGACGGCCTACAGATGAGGAGAGGCAGTTGCTGTTTGAGAAACTGTGCAAATGGATGGATGAAGAAGTGGAGCATGGTGTAACAAGTCTCGCTGAGATCCACATGAAGATGGAAGAACTTGACCCCACGGAGGACAAAAGTCTCACATATGGACGGATGTATCTTAAAAAAAAGCTTCAGGAACATTATGAGGAGTCTCTCTGTTTCACATTAGATGAGGGAGGAAGATTCATTGTGTGGCTAAAAGACACTACAGAGGCAATCCTCCGAGACTACCATCAGCAGGTCATCAACCCCTCACAAACCATGGATGATTCTGCACTTAAAGACCTCATAATTTCCACTGCCATTCATCTGATCTGTGGAGACTTGGGAAGAGTTTCACTCGACACAAAGCAGTATCCCTCAGTAGACAGCATGACCAATACACAGAGCCAACTTGCTCTGATTCCTGACAGCCTCAAGCAGTTGCTGAAGGCAATTGTAAAAACTGACGAAAAGGTGGCAATGTGGGGACAGAACCTGCTGAAAGCATACCGCCCTCGATCAGGAGTTATGCCCTCCCAACTTGGACTTACAATTCAGCTTGACCACATGTTTGGATCAAAGTGGTTGATTGACCGTATTCATCACTTAGGATACTCTGAATCATATGTTGAGCTCCATCACTACAAGTATTGTTACTTGAACGTGAAAAATGGATGTGGTAGCATGGACCAGGATACCATAATCACAGATGAAGATGGTATAGATGTTGTGGAGCATGAGGAAGCAGAGGTCGATGCAGTCCTATCTGCAGAACAGCCAGAGGAGCAAGAGGAGAGTGGTTCTGGAATGCATGAAGAGAATCAGCAAACATTTGCCCTCTTTGTTCCTGCCGATAGCACTGTTCATCAATGTGTTGGTGATAATATAGATCTCAACATTGCCTCACTACAAGGAAACACAGCATTCCATGCAATGGGCATGATCAGAGTAACTTCTCCTGCTCCAGCAACAAGACAACATGAGCTTCACACAACCATACCAAGGAGGAACATGGCAGTTGAGGAAAAGGTAGCAACTCTCAAAGCAACAGAGGTGAAAATACTGTCCTTTGTACCAAAAAACAAAGCAGGATTGGCAGACATCCGTTTGGTTCCCATAGCTGATCTCCACCAAGACCCTCCGGTTTTGAAGTCAGGGGACATTGGTTGGATGGCAGGATGGGCTATCAAGAATTACAACGCCACATTTGAACATCCGAACTGGAATGGCTTCATGAAATCCATACATCAAACTGAATGCAGGAAAAAGTCCCTCATTGAGTTTCTTCCAATCATTGAGGGTGACCCAAACGAGTACAGAACCATCTACACTACTCTAATGGAGTGCCTACGCAGCGGTCAGTCTCCTGCTGTCATCACATTTGACATGCCAATATGGCTGAAAGCAACTCAGATAGTTCTCCAGTCTGACTTGCCCATCATCACTAGACTAGGAGGGTTTCATCTCCTGAAAAGCTTCCTGGGCTCTATTGGGGTTATTATGGCAGACTCAGGGCTGCAAGAGCTGATACAGCTAGTTTACCCAGGCAGCAACACTGCAGAACACATTCTCTCAGGCAGGGCTTATGCTAAGGCCATCCGGTTCCACCTTCTTGCATCAGCGGCAATTACCAAGTTTTTGCTGAAAGATGTTGCGTTCAGCGAGCAGGACTATGAAGACATGGAGAACTTCATCAGGACTGCAAAAGAAATGAAAAGAGGTAATTTGACCTTTCCCTAATCTGTGTCTCAAACTATCTCGGAGTATGCCGAATTATATTTTCTCATTATGTAGTAATACAATTAAAACTGTCTATCTCTAACAGGTTCCATGGACACACCAAGGATAGTCACTGTGTTCAAGGAGAGGATGGAGGAGAGGTTGAAGACTTTGTCTAAGGCTGGAAGAACACCTGCACTCTGGGTCTGGTACTATGGCAGAATCGATCTAATCAAGGTATTTATCAGGAGTGAGCGTGTCCCAGACCACACAGGTCACCTCAGCTGCATCATTGGAATGCTGAACACCTTTGCAGCAGCAGGGCACCATCAGTACGCAAAGGGAGCAAGGCTCTATGTACAACTAATGCAGCAGCGACAGGACTGTCCCATGTTCCAGGAAACTCTGTCCAAGTTTACTGTGTATGGCAACCATGTAGTCCGGTTCTCAGACCATGAGTGGTCAGGCACATGGACTGACATCACAATAGAAACCACACTCATGCGTGAGGCCAAATCCTCAGGTGGTTTAAGCAGAGGGCGGTTCCGGAACAAATCTGCTCACAAGTGTTGGGTTCAGACTCTCAACCACTTCTCATTCATTCACCAGGAGCTTGAAGGAGTAATCAACAAACGTAGGGTACCTATCCACACAGACATCACAAAAGCCCAGATGGAGAAAGACAATGACTCTGTTAATGCCATAGTTGGATGGTTGGAGGAAGTCAACCCCTTTGATTCCATACGGGACAGTAAGACCCTGGTATCTTTCTCGACGGGGTTCAGCAGCACTCCTGGGGACTCAGTCAATGCTGATCAGGCAGAGGAGGTTGGCAGAGCCATACAGGCCAAGATGGATGGGAAAACTGTTCTGGATGCAATGGAAACCAAGCACAAGGTCAAGTCATTGGCAAGCCTCAGATCTGCTCCTAAAATCAATGGAGAGAAGCTAATCACTGACTCACTCAAGCTCTTCAACCGCCTCATCATCATTAGTGAGCGTGAAGTCAAGACCAAAGAAGCTTTGCGCTTTGAGTTGACGCCAACACCAATGTCTCTATTTGACAAGAATCAGAAGTTGCGAAAGCCAGACAAGGCTGCCCTAGCAAAGTTCCTGAAGGCTTTTGTGGAGCCTGTTGAAAAACTAACCTGCACAAGCCTGGTGGTTGATGGCGGTTGGCTCCTGCACAGCGTCAAATGGGAGGCTAACCTCACGTGGAAGGACATCACTGAGAGCTACCTCCGGTTTGTGATGTCCATGGGTAGCCAGCACGTCCGGATCACTGTGGTCTTTGATGGATATGGTAGCTCCACCAAGGACCATGACCACCTGAGACGAACCAAGAATGCATGCTGTGACATTCAGATTCGTCCAGACTTAAAAAACATCATTCCGCGGGAAAGGTTTCTTGACAACAAGAACAACAAGGCTCAGCTCATTCTGCTCCTTGCTGAGACCTTCCAAAGAGCTAGGATCAGTGTTCAACTATGCTCTGATGATGCTGACACCTCCATCGTGTCTGCAGCACTAAATGAGGCAATAGAGTCTTCTGTTGAGGTGAGGGCTGAGGACACAGACGTCCTGGTTATGCTGGTCCATCATAGGGCAAACCACCCGGTCTTCCTCACGACAGCTAAAGATACATCTTATGATGTCAGAAAGATTCGAGAGGCACTCCCGGAGAGGTACCGTAAATACCTTATATTCCTACATAGCTTCTCTGGCTGTGATACTGTATCAGCAATTTCTGGGTTTAGCAAACCAACGTTGCTCAGCAAGCTCTGCCAGACTGACAAATCAGAGCGGGCCATGGATGTGTTCTGTGACATCAGAGCCAAGAAAAGTGACATCATCGAAGCTGGCTGCGAACTGTTCAAGAACATATTCCGTGGTAATCCATCTGGAGATTTGGAAGATTTAAGATTTGATATCTTCAGCAAGCGGGCGGCAGCTGGGAGCATCAAGCCTGAGAAACTGCCTCCAACTACAGGAGCTGCAGCACAGCACTCACTGTGGGCATATCTCCAGACCAGAGATTGGCTAATGCTACAAAGTCCATCTTTGGATGTCCTTGAGTATGGATGGAAACAAGGAAAACATGGTTATGAACCAGTCCCTACAACAGATCCCATGGCACCAGATTACCTTCTGAAGTTAGTCTGCTGCAACTGCGCAGGTGACTGTGGCACTCTCAGGTGCTGCTGTAAAAAGCAAGGAGTCAAATGTATTTCTGCTTGTGGGAACTGTCATGGTAACTCTTGCCAGAACATCAACCAGCCAGATGATAATAATAGTGAGGGAGATGCAGGGGAGTTTGATGAGGTTTGTTAAAATGTCAACTAATAACGCTAGTTTTGATTTGCAATTGTTCAATAAAACCACTTTTTATGGATTGTTTATGGAGTTGGAGTCATTTTTACTCAAAACCAATGACTGGGACAGATTCAGCACCCCTAAAAACCCCTAGTTAGACATCTCAAAAGTCACTTTTGGTAGAAACATTTTTTTCACTATTTTTACCCACGCCCTATGGGCACCCTAACTTTGATTGGCTCTCAAGGCAATTCCCAGAGGATTTGGCTGTGGATAAATCGGGAGGTGTTACTAGACACCTATAGGAACATATGGTAAAAAAAGCTATTGGTAATAAATTATTTCACGATATGGCTAAAAAAATACCTAACTTTCCCTAACTAAGTACTTGAGTAAAAGTAGAAAAAAACTATTAGAAATAGAAGGCTAAAGCTAACGTTAGCAGATAGTGACAATGTATGCTAGCTAGCTAGCTCAACGATTCCTTAAATAATATTGCCACAGAAAAACTTTTCAGTTCACATCACGCTCTGCCGCTCCGAAAGGGAGCTCTGCTCTGAACACCTGAACGGCCCGTTCTAACAGCTGTTCACCAGCGGTCCAGTCTGTGCCACAGTGACTCCGGACGCACAGTTAATATTAACGAACGCACCCGTAGGTAATGTAGCTGCTGAAGCTAGACCATCATCTCGGAGCAGCAGAGCCTTATTATACATCCATGAGAGCAGAGCCGACAGGCAGGAAGACTCGAGCACACAGCTCGCACTTCATTATAACATATAAAAAAAGAACACCATGCGTGTCATGATTGTAGGCACATAACAGCTCACGGCCACAGATTACTCCGGGTCCCAGACCCCCCCATACCCCAAAAATATTTGTATTGCAGATCTACATGAATCACACAAATGACCTATTTTGGATTAAAAATGGCGAATTTCGCCGAAAGGTGACAAGTTTGCACATAACATATGAAACGATAACAACATAATACACTTTGTGGGGATGCAGCTAGGGATGTGAGGAGTGAGGGACACGGTTTAGAACGGGCGTGTCCTCACACCAGTCTGCCTTGATCTATGAATTAATGTCCGTGACACTCACTGCTGCCCACAGCTGTTTTATAGAAGGAAAACCTCCTTCACTTCATGAAAGTGTTTTAACCACACACGCCTCTATACACACACACACGCCTCTATACACACACACACACACACACACACACACACACACACACACACACACACACACACACACACACAATTTACATGAAATCACTGACAAATATGAATATACTGTATTCAACTTCATTAAAACGTTATTAACGTGCCTAAACTCAATAATTCACTAAAAATATTTATATTTTAATGGAGCCTCGTCGGCAGATCAGGATCCCAAAACGTAGCGGAGGGATCTTGATCTTGAAAAATAGTCCGTTGTTACCGTTTTTTAAACAGTCTGAATGAAACGGCAGCTCTCAGCTGTGTATTTACACAACTAATTGCCCATCAACCACAGCTCTCTCCCCCCCTCCCCCCTGATCTTTCTTCTCCAGCAGCTAAATTAACTGTAGGTTACTCTGTAGGTTGACAAGCTTACAGTTAGACACAACACTGTCATTGCAAGTGACCCTCAGTTAGTTGACTTTTTATATTCAACTGCTAAATTCGTTACTGATAAAAAAAAGGGCTTCTACTGTACCTAATTACCTTAACACTATAACCGCCAGAGGTTTTTGTATAGGCCTACCTAAAACCGTCAAATCCCATTAGAATGCAATTTTTAACAATAAGGGTGCTACATAACACACTTTCAGTCTAGGTCACGGACTGGGAGACTTTAATATTTTATTGAAAAAAAGTTACATTGCACACACACAACACACGTCACACAAATTGACCCGATTGGCGGTTCTAGTGTTAAATAAACTCAATAATGAATTAAACCAGTTCAATACGCATTATTCTTATTCTTATCATTCTTTATGAGCGCAGAAATAGTCTTAAAATCAGATCTGTTTTTTAAATGAAATCTGACGGCAGGCAGTTAGCTCTGATCACCTATGATAAATGCGCCACACCTAATCGCTGGCCATTCAGTCACAGAGCTCCCTCTATACAAATCAAGCTGTAGACGGTGTGAAAGCACCTATTGTTTTAAATAATGGTCGGAATGTGACCTGTGAGCCTTCTGAATTACCGTGGGACAGCACATTCTAAACTAAAATGTTCAATCAATAAAGTAACATCTTATCTTATCTTAATAATATCTTCATATTAATAATAATAATAAATCATACAGTATGTGTCCGAAAGGGAGCAGGAGGAAGCAAACACAAAAATATACAAAAGATATACTGCATATTAAAGCAAACGATTGTAAAGGTAAAAGTATGAGCATAACAAATAAAGAAGTGTAATGTAAACATTTACATTATTATTATGATTATTTAATACATAAAGACTATATATTATTGAATTACAAGATTAGATGATCGAAAATATTGATGTGTTCAAATAGTCTTCAAAACACAACTGAAAGTCCATGAAACTTGTCTTTCTGTATTTGTGAATGAAGCGCCATCTCCTGGTTAAAACCTGAAATTGAAAATCTGGCAACGCCCTCTTGAAAAATAGTGGGAGGGCTTAACATTCCTCTATGCTGGTTTTAGGCAGGTCGTAGGCAGGAAGCTGTAAACTGGAGTCTGAAATTAAGTGCTACATCTGTATGTAAGTCACTTTGGATAAAAGTGTCTAACAAATGACATGTAATGTAATGTAATAAAAGCACAACACAGTCATTGCAAGTGACACTTAAGGTACGTCCACACAGCAGCTTTAAAAAAAGCTTCCAACGCTTCTCTGCCCATTGACTTTGAATGGGGATGACGTCACTTTGCCTCGCTTTTCGCCGAACTGCATTGTGGGGAAGCAAAGCGAAGATTTCCAGGATTTTCAGGATTTTCAGGATTCAAAAGTTGAGCAATGTTCAACTTTTGGAGCTGAGCTGGAAGCGTCAGCCAATCAAATCCTGTGTATGCAAATCTGACAGTACAAGCGCTAGCCAATCAAACCGCGTGCAAGCTGGGAGAGCCAGACCGCAGTTCATTTCCTCATATTCCAAACGAGAAATTACGGTAGCAAATCACCCAGTTCTTTACGACCAGAACTATTTACCTGGATACAAACCGGAGGAACCAGGCATGGAGGGAGGTGGCAGAGACAGTGGGTGAAACTGGTAGGTTTTCGCCTGTTTGGGGAGTTTATATATATATATATTGCCCAGCTCCAAGATTTTCAAGATTTTTTTCAAAGCTGCTGTGTGGACGTACCGTCAGTTGACTTTCATGTCCAACTGCTAAATTGGTTATTCATGATAATACGTTACGACATACGATAATACTTTATTTGTCAGATCAAGTCTGAAATTTGACTTGCGTCACAGCAGCTCCATGTCCAACATCAACAGACAAGTATCCAGACACAATACATGAAACACAAACAACAAATATTTAAGGTAACAGCACAATCAGTGAGAGAAAACATGCTCAAGAGCCTCCAGCGTGCATTTGATCTGGGATTTAGCTCTGTATTTACTGTGAGGATTGACTGATGCACAAAGGAGTGCTTCAGTCTGATTTTATTGAATCGTGGGACCCTGTATCTCCGATTAGATTGTAGCAGTTCGTATTCACTGTTCAGAACATGGTTTGGGTTATAGATGATGCTGTTGGACAGCCTCACTAGGTTGTTATGATAGGCTGAGTCATAGAGTCTCTGACAGGGTTGACCAACAATCTTTGAGCAGATTTTTAACAGGTGGAGCAGTTTTGATTTTAAAGCTGCTGACAAACATTTGTACCAGGTATTATTGCAGTACTGCAGAATAGACATGATCACAGATGTAAAGAACAAAAGAAGAATTTCTCTGCTCGCCCCAAAAGACCTAAGACGGCGGAGAAAATTAATTATTTGTTTTGTCCTTTTGCACAGATATTCAATGTGATCCTTCCATGACAGCAGGTGGTCAATCATTACACGAAAGTATTTGTATGAAACTCCCTGCTTGATTTCATCTGTATGGATGACAATGGGGACTTTATGGGAGTCAGATGGTGAGCCAAAAATGATTTCCTCAGTTTCCTTGGTGTTGATCTCAAGAGCATTGTTATCTGTCCACTCCACCACCTGATTTACAGCCTGTTGGTGCAGCTCAGGGTCGTCTGTGTTACTGAGCAGAGATATTATTGCAGTATCATCAGATTACTTAATGAGGACTTGATTTGGTGTGTTGGTACGACAATCATCAGTGTAGAGAGTAAAGAGCACAGCTGAACTCACGCAGCCCTGTGGGGCCCCTACATTGGTTGTGATGGCAGATCATAGGGTTTTGTTAACCTTCACAAGTTGCTCTCTACTAGTGCGGAAAGCAGCATACCAGTAAATCAGGTATGGATTTACTTCCATTTTGGCCATTTTTGACAACAAGATGTCTGCTTGTATTGTGTTGAATGCTGATGAGAAGTCTAGGAAGAGGGCTCTTGCATAGGTGTTGCGTTTATCTAAATGTTTAGTGATGATGTGAACCAGAGTGGCCACAGCATCTTCCGTTACCGCACCCTTGTTTATAGGCAAATTGGTATGGATCCAGTTTGTCTTGTGTTGTACTGATAAGAAATCGGAGCAGAATTCTTTCTAGTGATTTCATAATCACTGAGGTGAGGGCTATTGGTCTGTAGTCCTTATGTTCTTTTGGGCATGGAATTTTGGGCAGCGGTTTGATGTGTGAAGTTTTCCATGACAGAGGGATGGTGTGCATGTCAATAGAAGCCTGAAAGATGGGTTGCCACACTGGAGCCAGCTCAGTAGCAACGTTTTTCAGCAGAAAACCGCTGCACCCATCTGGCCCAGCCGCTTTCTTGGTGTTGGTGCACTGAAATGTTTTTCTGACCTCTTCGACACTGATGGTAATTTTGTCAGAGGAAGCAGGTATTATAGTTTCGAGCATTTCAGTGCACTTTGCAGAATTATCCATTGACTCCAAACGGGTAAAGAACGTGTTTAGTTTGTTAGCAAAACAAAATTCATTGTTCGTCACAATAGGTTTAGCTGAGGATGACATTCCTGTCATGGTTTTCATGGTGTCGCATACCTTTTTGGGGTTTTTGGCTTTAAAAGCATTTTACAAAAGCTCATATGTGTCTAAGCAGCTCCCGAGGGATGTCATCCAATAATGAAGAACACAGGTGGCTTGGTGTATTCATAGGCAGTTGGTGGAAGAACACCTCCCTCTGAGAGCAGCTGACTGGTTTCTCTGAGTGTCAGAGCAAGATGGCCGCGCCTATGTTATATGCTAGTCGTCTGCACTCGCTACCGCTCCTGTTTGTCGCTTATCTGTTTTTTTCGTTGTGCGTACGCAATGTCAAACCGGCAGTTTCCTACGATCGCCAAACTCTGCTGGGTATAGGTGTTTTGGTGGCACAATCACTGTCGGATCGATCGGCACAGTGGAGTTGTCACCGTACACTGCGCCCCCAAGTACCAGAGGTAGTCTGGTCTACAACCTGTTGCTGCCCCCGAACCTGGAGAGCAAGACGGAGGGGAAGGCGAGCCGGAGCAGCGGTAAAGTTCCGCAAGCTGACAGAAGGCCGCTCCTCGTCTATTCTGTGTACCATCTCCACGACAGCTGGCCCCAGGATGAGGCCGTCATGCCTCCGTCCTATTCTCCCGGCATCAACATCCCACCTACCCGCGTTTGCTCCTGAAAAACGACAATTCACAAAACGACAATTCACAAAACTCACCAGTATGGCTTCAGTGCCTGGGTGTCCGCATCGAGGGCCGGGGAGCTCTGGAAATCGAGCATCGGCTCGTTTCGGCGTGGCTCCTCTGTCCGGCTGCCTGCGCCCAGTGTCTCGGGCCTCGAAGATAGGAAGAGCCGGATCTGACTCCGTATCCTTTTGTTTGTTGAATGCCAGATCCATTACAAACAAATCCTTTTTATTAAATGACTTCGTCGTCTCAAGAGAGCTGGATTTTATGCTTGTTTCGGAGTCCTGGCAGAGAGCCGGGGAGTTTTCCTCCTTGAAAGAACTTTGTCCTCCGGGATACAGCTACTCCTGTGCTCCTAGGAGCACCGGCCGAGGAGGAGGACTTGCCGCGTTCAGAGACTGTTTCTCCACCAACATGGTGAGCACTGGATCCTTGCCAACATTTGAAGTGCTAATAACAAAAGTGGGTCGCTCAAACCCGTTTTATTGTATTTTAATCTACCATCCAGGCAAGAATGGCTCTTTTTTATCCGATCTTGGTGACTTACTAACCTCCATCATCCGCTATTAAAGAGTTCTTCTGTGCGGGGATTTTAACATTCATGTAAATGACTGCTCAGACAAATTTGCCAATGATTTCCTTAATGTCACCGAATCTTTTAATTTCTGTCAACATGTGTCTGGCCCAACGCACAACAAATGTAACACATTGGATCTCGTGTTCACAATTGGTCTAAATATCAGCAATGTTTGTTTTGATGAGCTATCTGTTTCCGACCATAAAGCTGTACTATTTGTCATGTCGTTAGATAACGCTTATGTTCAGAGGAAGCGAGTAAAAACATTGCGTATTTTAAATGGCGCTGCGGTTGAGAAATTTGTAACAGCTTTTGACAACAATGTTTTGGCTGCATGTTGATGATATTGATTGTCTAGTCAACGCTTTCAATACACACTGCTCCGCCATTTTAGATGACGTCGCTCCCATGGTGACACGCAGCTCCCTAGCTGTAAACACATCCCCCTGGTTAACAGAGAACACCCGTATACTGAAACGGTTTTGTCGCAAAGTTGAGCGGCTGTGGAAAACCACAAATCTCCAGGTACACCGCCTCCATCTGAAGGACCTTTACTTTGATTACAACAATTTGGTAAAAAATGCCCGGGCTACTTATGTTTCTAATCTCATCTCCTCTAGTAAGCACAATCCCAGAGTACTATTTCAAACCATAAATACCATTGTAAACCCGTCCACCCCTTCAGTTCCTATTTATTCAAACGACGACTGCGACCGTTTTCTCACCTTTTTTTATAAACAAGGTAGCTGATGTGAGGTCGAGCATCCCCCCCTCCCACTCCCCCCTCCCTATCTGTCCAGTTAGGCAGGCCACACTGAGTAATTTCTCCTGCATCACCATAGCCGACCTGACCACTGTAGTGAGCACTATGAAATCTTCCTCAAGTCCTCTGGATACTTTACCCAACATCCATGCTAAAATAAGTTTTTTCATGTGTCGCTCCACCCCTGCTCCACATTATAAACATCTCCATTGTCTCTGTCTCCGTCCCATCATTTTTTAAGCAGGAAGTTGTTCAGCCCCTTCTCAAAAAAACAATCTAGATCCCTCCCTCCCGAATAATTACAGGCCCATCTCAAAGCTTCCATTTGTGTCAAAAGTTTTAGAAAAAGTTGTTGCTAATCAACTCAATACATTTCTGAATGACAATAAAATCCCTGACAAATTCCAATCAGGTTTCAGAAAACACCACTCCACAGAATCAGCTCTCCTCAGGGTCTCCAATGACCTCATGATGGCATCGGATGCAGGTGATTGCGTGGTTCTGGTGTTGTTGGACCTGAGTGCAGCGTTTGACACAGTGGAACACGCCATCATGCTAGATAGACTCAGGGAGTGGGTAGGCATCTCAGGGTCTGCCCTCCAGTGGTTTGCCTCGTACCTCAGTGGGAGAAGTTTCTCTGTGGTGGTGGGCCCATTCTCATCACATAGCACTCCCCTATCCTGCCCCAGGGTTCTGTTTTAGCCCCCTTTCTTTTTGCCCTGTACATGCTCCCATTGGACCGCTTAATTAGCCAATTCGAGGGTGTCTCGTATCACTGCTACGCAGATGATATCCAGATATAATTCTCCTTCAAACCTGTCAAAATGGAAAAAGTAAACACCCTCATCACATGTCTGTCTGCAATTGAGGAGTGGATGTCAAGCAACTTCCTAGAGCTCAATGCATCAAAAACGGAAGTCTTGATCTTAGCGGCTGATAACATCGCCTCTAAGGTAGCAAGCCACCTGGGTTTTTTCAGTGGTAACATAAGGGCAAACATAAAAACCTTGGTGTAATTTTCGATCAGTCTATGCTACTAGACAAACACATGAAACTTCTGACCCGTACCTGTTTTTTCCATCTCAGGAACATTTCAAAGCTCAGGGGCTTTCTATCCAATATAGAACTGGAGATGGCTATCCATGCCTTTATTTCATCCCGGCTTGATTATTGTAATGCTCTGTTCTCCTGCCTCAACAAAACATCAATAAACCGGTTACAACAGGTCCAAAATGCTGCAGCCAGATTACTGACTCGGTCCAAAAAAACATGCCACATCACTCCGATTCTTTCTGCCCTGCACTGGCTCCCTGTCCATCTCAGAACCCAATTCAAGGTACTGGTCTTCACATATAGAGCTGTCCATGGCCAAGCCCCAGCCTACATCAATGATCTGATCCACCCTCTCACCACAAACCGGGCCCTGAGGTCCTCTGAACAAGGCCTCCTAAGGGTGCCCCGAACCAGGCTAAAGACTAAGGGGGACCGTGCCTTTGAGGTGGTGGCCCCAAGGTTTTGGAACAAACTCCCCCAGATAATAAAAACCTCGGCCTCAATAGAGATTTTTAAGGGGCAGTTAGTGGCTGTCTTTGTATTGGTGTTTTATCGTATGTTTTATCGTATGTATTACCTGCTGCTGTTTTATGCCTTTTATTCTACATTTTATAGTTGTACTTTGAATTGTGTCCTGTGTACTGTACTGTAAAGCACTTTGTACATCCGTGTTGAGAAGGGTGCTATATAAATAAAGTTTTACTTACTTACTTACTTACTTATAGGAGGCCGATCGCATTGTAGCTCCAGCATAGCCTCGCGGCTGTAGCAGCGTAGAGGCCGGGGCTCCTTGCCATACCTGTTTGTGTCGTGGCTCAGGTGTGTTTTGAAAAGTTGTATGGCCAGACATGGTCCGCAGAAGGCAAAAGTAATCCACAGGATCAAAAGTATGGTCTCTCAAAAATGATGTTTCATGCAGACAAACAACGTTTGGACAATAATTAGCCCAAAAACAAACAAACAAAACAAAATTCAGGCACATTGTTTGCGGTCCATATCTCATTGTGATATATGAAATATATAATGTTAGTAGGCTAACTATTAAATAAAAATGGGGACAATTCTGTTTTAATGTAGTTTGACCAATGTAACTGCTGGGCAGACATAGGCTACTGATAAAATAGGGCTTCTAACTAATTACCTTAAATAAACTCACTAATTAATTAAACCAGTTCAATACGCATTATTCTTATCATTCTTTACATGGCAAAAATCCTACAATAAAGCGGGACGGTGAAGTGTTCTCCCGTGAGAGGGCAATCAAGAAAAGAGAGCGAGCTGCCCCGTTGAGGGAGTTCACGGAGCAGATGAAAAGACACAGAAAGACACAAGCAAAATAAAAAGTATATTTAGGTGTTTATTTTGTAAATAACCGACGATGTCTAGAGTCAGTAAAGTCCCCTTGTTTGTCCCCTATACTCTAACACCATTTGGTGTGATCACTATAGCCATATGAGGCCGGACACGAAGGGCTTTCCTTTGCTTCCAGCTGTCAGATTGTAAACAAAGTCACATGACTGGGGCAGATGAAAGCGCTGACAAGTTGTGTTTTTATCGCATTGAGACGCTACAATACTAAATTTGGGCTTATCATGTTGATTCGGCCACAATAGAAAACAAAAAAAACTCTCGCTCTCTCAAGAGGGGCAGGACAGACAAAAATGGCAAACGGGCTATTGCCCGGGCAACATTAGCCTGTACCTGTGCACATCACTGTAGATGTCTTGCAATAAGCTGTTGAGGAACCTGTGACCCAAGATTTTCATTCATTGCATACACCGTAGTTGTGTATATGATATGTCAATAACCTTTGAAAATCTTGAAATCTTGAAAGGGATGTGCAAAATAGCCATAATATACAGTCTTTAATTGACTATTAGTAGTGAATAACAAGTTATTTGGTAATTTTGGGAAAAACGAAAACGTTCAGTAGAGACGTCCCATAGAACATTTTGCGAAACTCAATAGCCAGCATGTGTAGTTCTGGGGGGGCGTTCGATTCCAGTTTTGGATAGTCTGGCGTGGTTTAGTTCCATTTCAAACAGCTGTTTGACGCTCGGCGTAACCTCGGCGCACTGCCACTCCAATATCCAATCCCAGAGCTTGAAGATTAATCACGGGGACTGTAGTCCTAAACGATAGCTGGGGATTATGGGTAGTGTAGTGTCTTCGGCCATCCTAAACCCCTAGAGGCCTACGTCTGTTTCAGGTTATTTTTATTTTGAAATTCAGTTCCTGACAGACGCCAAAAAAGCCAGAGATCATGGAATTAAACCAATAAATAAAAGCAAGGATAATTGTGTGTTATTGGTGAGTAAATAACAGTATGTTATTTAGAAAAGAATAACAAATTAGAAGGAATGTTTTTTTTTTAAATACAGATTTCAGTATTTGAGGCTCTGAGCCTCATTTATTTTCCTCACAGACGGCAACACAAGTCCAAAATTATACGATTTAAAATGAAAGCAATAATTGTGGCTTGATATTGAGTAAGAACATGTTTTTATGAACCACACAGCTTCCGGTCTTGCACGACCCGACCGGAGAAAAAGACGTGCTGCAGGCACGAAACACATTACCAGAAGAAATACATTGCTTTTAAAATCGTTCTGTGCAACACAAAAAAAGGGGATAATCGTGTTGGTGAACACGAATCAATAGATTCAAAATTGTGTTGGTGAACACGAAATGCCATGAGACTGGGTTGAGTATATACACGTTCTCCTGGCGAGACCTTAAATAATCTTCGTAATATCTATCAAACTATAGATCCTACACATCCACTGGACGTAGATTTTAAAAGTACAATCTACACTTCTCGCTAGAAATGTAATCAAAAAGCATTTTAATGGCCAAACTATCCTACAATTTAGGATTTTCCAGAGAGGGTTATTTGTGAATAAAAGACCCACCTGAGCGTTTGCAGTCAACGGGAGCACTAGAGGTCAATAACTTTAAAACGTGATTATAGGTCGTAATAAGCTGCTGAACAATCGACCTATTTGGTCTGATGAGTTTGAGGATTTGTTGAATGTTAATCAGCTTGAAGCTAATGCTAACGCTAGCATCTGACTTGCCCTCAGAAAGTTCAAGAAAGATAGAACACTCATCTGGCATCTGTCCAGAACAGAAAAGAATAACTGAAAATATACTAAATCCAGTTATAGTCATGTCAGCTACGGTTTTTTAAAGCAAGGCCGTGTAGCATTTGAAAAAAATGTTTAACATTTAAAGATTGAATTCATTAGCAATGAAAAGCATCCTTGCTCAACTAAATACACTTGAGTTTTGCTGCTACAGATTTATTTGTTCTAATATGACCCGTTTCTTTTGACTAATATAAACTAATGTCAGCTAAACATATAATATATTATGATATGCATTTGCTGTTTTATCACAAAAGTCAAACAAGAAATCAAAGCAGAATACCATGTGATCCCATCACTTCCTGTCAGAGCAGGTACATAGTTGGATAAAACAAGTCTTCAAGGATTGCTGACTGAAACAATGTGAAAAGCCAACACAAAAATATGTTTGGGAAATGCAGTGAAATTGAATGTGCTTGTTTACCATTCAGAGCAAAAGTGATAAAGCAAAGGCTATACAGTTTGACTTTAACGAGCCAGTGAAACAGCATTCTGAGCACTTCTTTGTGAAACTCAGTATATGATGCATTCCATCAGATCATTTAGAGATTTTTATTTGATTGCTTGCTTAAAGGGGACCTATCATGCAAAATGCACTCTTGTACATCTTGTATACATGAATATGTGTCCCCGGTGTGTCAGGGAAGTCACCAAGTGTCAGAAAATACAATTTTCTCTCTTTTCCTCCATACCCAAATCTCTAAAAACGGGGCTGTAACGCATCTGATACAGACTGATCCAGATTTGAATTCTTTCCTACGTCACAAAAGGGGTGCTCCGCTTATTGTTCAATTCTCCACCTATCAGGGGAATGAGAGGTTGTCCCACGGCCATTGACGCTTTAGTACATATGCCAAGCCTGTAAGTGACGCTGTAGTCTGCCACAAAAGCAGCGAACAAGACTTCCCGCGCATGGTTGCTCTTCTGTTTATTCTCCGCTGTGGCTCTTTTTCTCCCTCCCGGAGGCAAGCGTTTGCGCCTCCTGCTTTAAAACAAATGAATAATGACTCTATATAATCATATGTAAGGGATAATGTGAAGCGACGCGGTCACTATCGGGAAAAGAACACCGACAGGCTGATCAGGAGCCCGACGCGAAATAGCTGTATGTATCGATTTAAATTGACATGCATCCGTTAAGAAAAATAGTCCGTTGTTACTGTTTGAACTAACGTAGCAACAGCAGGAACTGCTTCGATAGCGTTTTTGAGGAGCTTTTTGATTACAGATTTGAAAAACAAATTGCTGGAAAGAGCAAATAGAGCGAAGTGAGGCATGGCTAAAATGCAGGATCTGTTTGGTATTTTGAAAAAAAAACTATATTTATATACTTTATATAGGTATGGCCCTACAATATGTTGTTCAAATATAGCAGGATATGTCCCCTTTAAGTGTGCGTGGCTTACTGAGCATGAGTATGCAGCAAAATAATTGACACAAGGTTAGAGCTTAATATTTTTACGTTCAAGGCAGAACAGAACTTTCTGATACATAACATTCAGGAATCTGTCAATGACTGAGAGAAACCAGGACCTATCGGATCTGAACAGATTATGGTATAGAGTGCAGGAGAGAATGAGGTCAGGTGGTTACAGAGCTAATGGGGAACAGTTGTAACTAATAGAATGGTGCAGGAATTAGTCCTAAAAGCCAGAAATAAGTCAGTTCTACCACGGGGGGCCCCCAGGGGACGGTGCTGGCACCGTTTCTCTTCACCCTCTACACTGCAGACTTCACCCACAACACTGCAACCTGTCACCTGCAGAAGTTCTGTGATGACTCCGCCATCGTTGGCCTCATCTCCAACGAGGACGACACGGAGTACAGGGAGCTGACGCAGGAATTCACCTTCTGGTGCCAGAGGAACCACCTTCAGCTGAATGCAGCGAAGACCAAGGAGCTGGTGGTGGATTTCAGACGGCGCCAACACTCCCCCCCGACACCAGTGAACATCCAGGGAGCGGACATTGAGATTGTGAAATCTTACAAATACCTGGGTGTTCATCTGAACAATAAACTGGACTGGACTGATCATTCTGCTGCTCTGTACAATAAGGGACAGAGCAGACTCTTTCTGCTGAGGTCTTTCGGGGCACTCCTTCAGACCTTCTTTGATTCTGTTGTGGCATCAGCCATTTTCTATGGTGTGGCCTGCCGGGGCAGCAGCATCTCGGCTGCTGACAGGAAAAGACTGAACAGACTGGTAAGGAAGGCCAGCTCTGTCCTGGGGAGTCCTCTGGACACTGTGGAGGTGGTGGGAGACAGGAGAATGGCAGCCAAGCTGTCCTCCCTGCTGGACAATATGTCCCACCCCCCCAGGACACCCTTTCCTCACTGTGCAGCTCCTTCAGCGACAGGCTGCTGCACCCCCGCTGTCTCACGGAGAGATACCGCAGGTCCTTACTTCCTGCAGCGGTCAGACTGTACAACCAGCACAGCCCCTAGACCCCCCCTCCCCTACACACACCACAACACAGACTATATCACCCCTTTCTGCTAAATACCAATCAACTATGTGCAATATGTGCTATATGTGCAATATATAAATTATTATATACATATGCCATTAATAACTGTGTAACATATACCTGGCTGCTAAATCCTAAGAACTGTAACAGGATTTATATTTTGAAAAGTATTTTCTTTTTTTTTAACATATGTAACATTAAGCTGTCTGTGGCTCTTTCCTGCTGTAACAATGCAAATGTCCCCTCTGGAACTAATAAAGGTATTCTGATTTTGATTCTTCTGGTTCCCTGGTTCCCTTGTCTTGCTTTTTTTATACATGTTTTACACAATATTAAGATTTTGAAGTTTTGATTTACGACATAAAATACATCAGTAATACCCCACTGGTGAATGTCTAAGCTTCTATGTGTCTTAAAAATGGAGGTTGACATTAGCCACCTTTAGCTTAGCATTGCTTAATGTGATGTTTATGTAGTTTGTTTCTAGCCTAACGTTAGCTCTTACACGTTTGCCTTTGCATTAATGCTTCAAACATCCAAAAAGTGGTGTTAATATATGGAGATTATACTTATTATCAAAACCTGCAAGTATAAGTGTTTGCCAGATATCTTTTCCTCCAAAATTCCCAAAATCGAAAAATTCCATAGCTTTTTTCATCACCTGAGCCTTTGCACTGCTTAAAATTCCTCCAAAAATATTTCATCCCTACACAGCTCTATGGAAGAGGACAGATAATTAAAATCGGAAAATAAACAAAGACAGGAAGTAAAAACAGATATGACAAAGATTGAGAAACTTCAAAAATAAAACAGACATAATGAGTCTTTAAGTCATTGTTTTTGACAAAAATAATACCAGGTTCACAGATAAAGATGTCACGTTTAATCCCTCTTTCCTTAAACCCCACCAGGACTTCACGATGACCCTGTACCTCAGGCATTACTGGAAGGACGAGCGCCTGTCGTTCACCAGCAGCACCAATAAGAGCATGACGTTCGATGGCCGTCTGGTGAAGAAGATCTGGGTCCCTGATGTCTTCTTCGTCCACTCCAAGAGGTCCTTCATCCATGACACCACCACGGAGAACATCATGCTGCGGGTCTTTCCTGACGGACATGTCCTCTACAGCTTGAGGTGTGTAGCATTTCACCGTCTGAATGTTGGTCACAGGAACCCAGAGAAGCTATTAATAATATAGGAATACCTCCCTCATTGGAAATTATATGATTAAATGGTTGCTCTTGGCTGTTAAATTCCAAGTATTAATAATACCCAAGAAAACATAAAGTGTTGTCCTTTATTGGTTTAAAACTAAAAGCATAGTTTGCAGTAAGCTCGCTGTGCTGTATTGTTGGCTTGATTTTCATTAAGTAGGGTAGGCATAACATGCAAAACCACTATTTGATCTTGAAACAAAGAACAGATAACACCCATGATTTAGACCACATATGAGTCAGAAAAACATGACAAGACTATCTTTGTGGTAAAAGTCCTTCATTTTGTCTTCATTTTGCGGCCTTATTATCTCTTTCTGTTTAATATAAAGTGGGTCGCTCCGCTAAGCCTAAAGGAATTTCCTAATCTCTGCTTATTAGAGATTCTTCATGTCAATGCTACTTCAGGGTCTCTCTTAGGAATAACATTCTGGAATAAAACACTTCATTGGAATAGTTTCATTTGGAAACAATGTTGACACAAAGTGACTTTCCTTCAGACTGAGACAGACAGGGACCTTGTGTCTGTAAAGTGGTAATTTCAGAAAGAATTTCCATCCTCCAACAGACCCTGGTAATTGAAGGACTCGCCAAGACATTGCTTGTTTCACTATTGGACATTCAATACAATAATTCTGGTTTGTGATGTTTTATGTATGTGTGTTTGTAGGTAGCAAAGGCTCACATGAAGTCTCATTCAGAGCGACAAAAATGTTATGTTTGCATGTCATACTTAATGTAAAGTCTTCTATTAGCAACAGTTACATACAGTTATAGCACAAACAAAATAATTTCTCTCCAGTTTTTCTAATATATCAACAAGACTGCTAACAGCAACACCCTTAACAAAATAGGGCAGTGCAGGAATGAGTCCGAAAACCCAGAAATTAGTTAGCATTTACCACTTCCCGTTCTTTAAATGTGTTTTTGGTTTGATGCCTGAAATAAGGTCTGTGACAATAGCTTAAGAAGATTTCATATTTTGTTTTGAGGCATAAAATACGTCAATAAGTGTCTGAAGTCTATGTAAATATTTCTCTATATTTGTTAATTTTATAATAGATTTTAAAATGCTTTTTATAATAGTTCTATTGTTGCTACTTTAATTCTCTTACTGTATTTATGTATGCACCATAGGCATCAATTCAAATTCCTTGCGTGTGTAAACCTACTTGATATTCTGATTCGGTTAAGCTAGATGTGTGTCACAGGTGTGCATGGTGTGACTTTGAAAAGTTTATAATGATTTATAATGTGAAGCTGTGCCGACACAAAACAGCAGACAGAGCTAAAGGTCAACAATTAGGGAATTTGTTATAATGAACAATTTTAAAACTGATCTGAAATACAGAGGTTAAGATGAAATAAAATGTCCCTGCAGAAAAAGAGTCCAAGCTCATAAACAAATAAAGATGGACTCCCCTGGAGGAGTGATGATGAACACAAAGAAATACTTCAAATATTAACAAAAGAAACAGTTAAATAATTGAGCTTTTTTAAAATACAAAAAGTAAAAATGGATCCTGAGTTTATAACATGAGGTGGGTTCAGGCGGGAGTGGGAACCCGATCACAGTTTTCTGTAAATAGACAGACTCTTCCTACGTGTTGAGAGAAGAACATCGTGTGACCTGTGGTTTCTGCCCTGTCCAGATTAATGTGTCATTCAGTGCCAAAGATTAAAAGATAACATAAAGTAGATGTTCTTACCCAGGTCACAGAAAGACTCACAAAAGATAATAATGGAGGTCTTTTCCAGTCACTGTTTGATTAGATTGAGAGACTCAGTGACATCATGACGTAACACCCTGTTGACTGTGTGTCTCTGTGTGTCTCTGTGTGTCTCTGTGTCTCATCTGGACAGAGTGACAGTGACAGCAGCCTGTAACATGGACTTCAGCCGCTTCCCTCTGGACTCTCAGACCTGCTCCCTGGAGCTGGAGAGCTGTGAGTACCTCTCTGCTTCTCAAATCATAAAGGCTTCTTCCTGTGAGGGACCCGACCAAAACAAGAGATCACATGGTTTTACTTCCATTCAGGGGGGGACCAAATCACTGCCACATCACTAGACCGTGGTGGAAAGTAACTAAGTACATTTGCTCAAGTACTGTACTTAATGTGAAGTACTTGTACTTTACCTGAGTATTTTCATTTTTTACTACTTTATACTTCTACTCTACATTTTGCAGCAAATTTCGTACTTTTCACTCCAATACATGTAGTTTATTTATTATTTATTTACTAATTACTTTATCAATTATTATTTGTACACACAACACTTTTAAAATAAGTTTAAAATATGTATATTTGCTATAGATTTAACCATCCAACATTATATTTAAGTATAGTAATACCATACAGTAGGTGGGTTAAGTGAAAATGAAGTGGCAACAATTTACTTTTTTATAAAAAAACATTTCACAGTTCCAAATTGTTAAATGTGAAGATTTTCTGCTTTTGCTTCAAAATATTTAAAGTTCTAAAAAGTTTTTTTCTGCATTGCAAAAGATAAAGTATAGGATCATGACAGGAATCATGTCAACTCATGCTTTAACATTCTGTTTAATTGATCTTGTTATATCCGTATAAACAAAGAATAAATAATCTGTTATTTTTTAACTTCATGTAGAGGTAGGACCCTTTGAATATGTATAGAGATTAACGCAAACTGTCAGTACAGATATTTGAAATGAGGACAGACTGTAAAGCAGAAAAAAACCCACAAAATTAGGACAGGGAACTAACCAAGGCACATATACCTAAACAATACCCAAACACACAGACACACACACATATACATTCCTATATTACCAACAGTGGACTGTCATGCTCCCACAACATGTGTTAACTGCTTTTATTTATTAAGCAGAAATACAGTTAAAGGCAGTCTGCCACTATATAAATGGGTGAAGTAAGTCATTAATTGTAAATCAATGTAATCTGGAAAATACAAGCTTCTCTAAACTTGAGCAGATGGCATACCATGCTGCAGGTTTATCAAAATGCATGGCCAATGAAAACAAACAAAACAAGTGAATACAAGTCTGCCGACACATTGTATGCCATCAGCTATTCTGGGCCTATTTAACTGATTCTTAAACTGGTCAAAAACATATTTTCCTCTAGACTAGTCCATGCGTATCTTGACTCTAACAACAGACGGACCACCTACAGATTACAATGGAGAGCTGTTCCTATGTACCTGCAAGTTAACTACTTAAAGAAGCCCTGTCCTGCTGCTTCCCTGTAAGGTGTTATATAGGTTTTTGTGCATGTAAATGGTCTGCAAACAAGGATAACATCCCTGTATTCCCTCATGTGTGGGAGTTTCTCTCCCACAAATGAAAATGATCATAATAGTGTCCCAACACAAAAAAAAGGACATTCAGATATCAAAATGGTTATAAAGTCTGATGTTTAAATATATTGATATGTTTAAATTAATAGAAGGGAATGAGCTCATAAATGACATAGCAGTTGGAACTGAAAAATAGTTTACTTCTGAAAGGCTGTTTCATAAAAATGGACAACAATTTGTCATGAGCCATTTATTAGAAGCCTTGTTGGAGATGCGTTATTGCGTCTTAGAGTGAATCTGATTGGTTGCTGTGGTGTCCAGACGCCTACACAGATGAAGACCTGATGCTGTACTGGAAGAGCGGGGATGAGTCTCTGAGTACCGACGATAAGATCTCTCTGTCTCAGTTCCTCATCCAGAAGTTCCACACCACGTCTCGCCTGGCCTTCTACAGCAGCACGGGTACACAAACACACACACACACACACACACACCCACAAACACACACACACACACATACATATTTCCAGTCTCTCTTAAACACAGTCGTTATTTTCTATTTTCTTGATTTTCATAGTTTTACCTCTTTTTTTATAATCTCATTATGACTTTGCAATATTTTCTGGTTGCAAACATGTCAATAAAGCATATTTAATTGAATTGGCTCGTAAATCTCAACTTTCTTGGAACTCTTTTTGGTCTCCACCGTCTCCTGAAAGAAAATATCTTATTTTTAGCTTACATGCACACAAACACAAAGACATGCATAAAAAGCTCATGAAGTTATGTCTTCATTTGTGAATGGTTCTTGTTAGACGTTGTTCTTGCGTGCAATATCAGGATATTATACAAATTACTGTGTCCCAAATAACCATGTCTGAATCAGAATACCTTTATTCTTCCAACAGAGGGGAAATGTACATTACAACAAAAGTATAGAGGCAAAAGAGAAAAATATTAATTAAGAGGCATGCATAAAATATCAAAAAAAGAAATTAAACAATTTTTTTAAAAAGTACACATGAAGGTGGTAACAATAAGTAACAGTATTTTTAAAAATAACAAAATAAGTGAACAAATAAAGGTCTACAGTCAACAAACATAAATATTGCGGATATTTTTGACAGCATGGTCGTCCCTCTATGTTACGACTGGGGCACACACGAAAATGATAGGACCCAAATGCACGACTCCAGACAAAAGATTATTCAAAAAATGAATTGACTTAAGGTGATAAGCAAGGCAATACAAACACTCATGTAAAGCAAGGACTCCAAAAAATGAGTTTACAAAAAACTACCTTAAATTCACAGTAGCTCAGATAACAACTGGCTGACAAGTAAGGGGTCGAAACGATCTGGCACTTGGCACAGAGAAAAGACAGAATAAATACACACACAAGGGGCTCTACAGGTACAAACAATAAGGGCGGAGAGGTAATCAGGTCAGTGAACACACATGGGTAGGAGTCGAACTACCTGAAATGAGAGAGGAGATTATCAAAGTAAAACAGGAAATGACAGACAACAAAAAAGGGTTAGCAGACGTGGACTTGACGATATGAACTAAACAGAGAAATAATACTCACAAATCTGATGAGACACAACACTGTAGCTCCAAACTCAGGACAAATGACACATCTGAGATCTGAGGAGGATATTTACCAAGAATATTTGGGGAAAATAGAAACATTGAGTATGAGACAAGAGAGAAGCCCTTTAGCAGCCATAGTGATGATACTTTGAGCAAAGTAAGAAACGAGGCGACGTTGATAGAGACAAAGTGTTGGGGGGGATATATGTGTCAACAGAAGCAGTCATTGAAAACCATCCCACAATACTCTACTTTAGTCTTCTTTTTTTTTTACTGTTGACATAATTAATATTACAAAGTAGTGCATTGATTTAACAGCGGTTCAGTTACTAAACAGAAATCATTGTATTTTAGATTATGTTACCCGGGATTTCAAATAATTTAAACCTTGCAAATAGAGACAGAGAGAGGAACACTGAACTTTGAAGTTAGAAAGTGATTTACATAACATTATTCAAAATAAATATGAAAGAGGCAGGAATATCAATGACAGACAGGAAAACAAATCAGTAAAATGTCATTTAAATAAGAAATGGTAATCAAGTCTTGAAAGTTTTTTAAACTTAAATTAGACGATCCAATTTCCAATATCACATCATAACTAAAAATATAGTATTTTATATGGAAATGAGGACAGCCAATGGAAGGATAGCAACTGTCCCTACAGCGTTTCGAATCATCTTCAAACACAGAGCAGCTCCCCTGCTGAGGTGGGACGAGATGATTGACAGCAGCAGTGAAGACAAAGAATTAAGGATTCATTCCACAACACTTTCAAATTATACAATCTTCAAAGTATGACCATGATTTCTCCATGTGCATGAACCCATTCACACAGAAATCTATGTGTGTTTTGGTGCCGTTACATTCATTTAATGTCATGAGAATCACAATCGGTTTTATTACCAAGTAGGTTTACACATATGAATTTGCCTTGTTGTAAATGGTGCATACAAAGACAAAGAAAGAAGAATACATGGCAAGAAAAGTACTATTACGCAAAAAAACGCAAAAAAAACATAACAAAAATCATCCATTCCCCATCAGTAGGTGGTGCTCGTCCCAAAACAGAAGCAATACAAAAAAACACCTCTGACAAATCATAATCCAATTGGACTCTACTTAAAACTTTATTTTTTACAGAAAATCTAATAATGTGAGAAACTGAGTAGAGTACAATAGAATAAAATAAGACACATACTATATTCAAAGTCAAGAGCTGTGCAGATTTAAAAATAGGTAGTGTGGAGCAATAGTAATTACATTATTCTCAAGGTAACGAAAAGGATACTCTGTGTTTTAATAAGCACATTGACCCTGTCTTGTGGTACCAGTTTGTTCATTTTGGAATCTTTGCTTGATCTTGAACTTGTTGTGTTTCAGGCTGGTACAATCGTCTGTACATCAACTTCACGCTGCGCCGCTACATCTTCTTCTTCCTGCTGCAGACATATTTCCCCGCCACGCTCATGGTGATGCTCTCATGGGTGTCCTTCTGGATCGACCGCCGCGCCGTGCCGGCCAGAGTCTCCCTGGGTAAGAAATGTGTTTTTAAAAACTTGTGTCAAATGTCTTTTGAAGAGATTTGGGTGCCCCCGGTCAGATGGGACTGTGGGATGATGAAAGCTGGCTGTGACATGGCTCCACACATTTGGAACAAACCCCCCCCCCACCTGAGGTCCTCTCATGGCTCATACATTTGGCTGTACGAAGGTTGTGATATTTGTATACCTGATCTATAACTTCAATGCAGTTTGTTTTTCTCTTTTCTATTGGTAATATACGTATAATCCAGTGGCGGCCGGCCCATAGGGGCGCCGCCCCACCTCTTCCCACATGTTTGGTTGTCATTAAAAATATAATTAATTAAAAAAAAAAATAATAATTAACAAGGTAAATATTACATAGTTGGTATCAGTATAATGTATAATCTACAATAAAATCTCTTTTAAAATTGTTTTACGATGTCTAAAGTTACTGATAAGTCAAATGTTTCCAGCCTGGCCGCAGCGTGTATCATTACCCTCTCTCGTCTGGACGCTAAGAAAGAGCCCTCAGCCAGAACAGCAGCAGCCAACAAGCTGACTGTTGCTATCTGTAAACTATGCCGCCGAAACATAATTTTAGCCAATCAGCGTCGTCAGATCTGATGCTCAAAGGGCGCCCTGTCAGCGCCCTGGCCTATGTGTCTGTGAGTTGTTTGGACTCGTATCCAAGGTGACGCTACAGTAGTTGTCGAGGATGGCTGCGTCTGCAGGTGACTCCGGTGCTAGTGGACCGCCGGAGCTGTAGATTAACATTTACATGCTTATTGTAGTTGTAAGGGCAATGCCTGTGGCACCATGGAGCATATGTGAGGGCTGGACCTGTATTTTACAGGAAAGGAGTGAGCGGAGGGTGGAGTTGTCGGTTCTTGTTCAGTTTTCATCTTCCTCACCCTCTCAAACTTTGAGTTGCGTGTGCTGCTAAAGAGACGCGCTACCATGGAAACCAAACAATGGTGTAGCTGTATTAAAGTCAGAGTGGAAACATTCGTGAGTAAATCTGATTTTGTCAGAAATCGTGAGAAATGCGGGAGAAATATGACCCCGGGAGGAAACCGGGAGAGGGCAATGAAATCGGAAGTCTCCCGCGAAAATCGGGAGGGTTGGCAAGTATAACACACACACACACACGCACGCACGCACGCACACACGCACGCGCACACACACACACACACAATGTTCGTATTTAGTCTCCTGATTTTAAATGGGAATGTAATCATTTGAGTGTTCCCAAAGCACCAGTGTTCTGCAGTTTGTGTGGGCCTACTGTTCTGTTGCACAGTGTTGGAAGATTCATAGCTAACCACACTGAAGATAACATCACCAGAAGTCATAATTTAAGGGGTAATTTCTCAAAATATTATTCCGGTGGAGAATCCCCCCGGACCGCCCTAGTATGGTTTGTTCCCTATTTCCATAGCCCCACCAAAAATATTTTCCACCAGCCGCCACTGGTATAATTCTATCCAATCTCAAATACACACGTTCTTCTGCCACAAATACTCAGTGGAGCACCAAATGTGTATTAATCCACTGCTGAAATAGTCCCCTAAAATGTCCTAATGTTTGAGTAACATCTGATAAATATTAGGGATTCACCGAATATTCGGCCGCCGAAAATTATCGGCCGAAAAAATATCACCGAATGTCCGGGAACAGGGTTATGTTGTTAAGCTAACGTGTTGTTGTGATGACGTAATCAAAACGCGGCGACAAGCACGGCGCGCGACCATGCTCGCGGCTGGCTCACAGCCAACATGTCTGCCGCTTGGAGATATTTAAAGATATCAGAGAAAGAGGCGCGGATTGCGATTTGTAAAACTTGTTCAGCTGACATTTCTCAAGGGGGTGTAACTGCAAAGACTTTCACCACTTCCGGGATTACTCCACCACTTGAAATCAAAACACCCGGACAAATATGCGGAGTAAGATCAAATCACAAGCACTGACAGCGAGAGACTGTTCAGCGCTGCCTCTCATGTGCTTGATGAGAAGAGGAACAGACTTATGGCTGATAAATCAGAGAAGCTACTGTTCATTAAAAAGAACCTCCCACTTTTCCTTAATAAGTAGACAAGGCTGGCTTATCATAAGCTTATCTAGTTCTACATGTCTACTCTATACCCACTTTCCTGAACAATTTTCATTGTGAGTTATAATTCACCATCTCAGGTTATCATTAGGGGGAAATGACAGCAGCACAGTGTTCAATATATTGTACTTTCGGTATCTAAATGATACTATGTTGTTTACATTGCTCATGAGGACAGACAGCCTTATTTGCAGATTCTTGAAATTGTAATTTAATTTGTAATTGATTGTGGATTTTTTATCCAGTTTTCACTTTATGTATCTTTATACAATGTTTACTACTTTGCTTATGAGGACAGACAGCCTTATTTACAGATTCTTGAAATTCAATTGTAATTTCATTTGTAAATAGTTACATTCATGTGGATTTATCCAGTTTGCACATTTGTATGCATGCACTTATAGGTGCATTTGTTGTTGTTGAAGGCCTGGCTGTTACAGTCTTTATTTACACTATTTTGTTGTGGGCCTACTGGCCTAGATGTTTATTTTAAAGCACCTTGGCTTTGTTCTGAATGCACTTTGTTGTAGTTATCCTACAGAGAAAAGAAAATGCACTTGACTTGGAATTAATGTACTGTATGCATTCAAATGTGCTGAATAAATGTTTTATGGACCCATAATAGTGATTATTATTTAAGTTAAGTTTTGCCATAATCATGTCTTTTTCCATAATCAGGTAGCTGAACAACATTGGTAAAAAATGTATACATTATATATATATATATATATATATATTTCTATTAATCATTTTCGGCCTTTCAGCATTCGGATTTCGGCCAACTGTTTCCTATTTTCGGTATCGGTTTCGGCCAAGAATTTCCCATTCGGTGCACCCCTAATAAATATACTTTATTTATCCAATATTGGGACATTATTTTGTTCCAGCAGCAGTACACACAAAGAAATGTACATTAGCGACAAGTATATATAGTAAGAATACAATGTAAAAACCCAAATAAAAAATTATAATTGATACTAGCAGCAACTATATACAAATTCACAATAGAAAAATACATATATCCCTGTGATTAGCTAAATAATAAACAATATAACAAAATATTGAATACATTTTGTACTCTACTATCTCACTATAGGCTATAATACAGTTATGTGAAATGTAATTAAAGTCAACTGATCAGTTTTCTCAGTGTAGAGGTGTTAGCACCGTTAGCATCTTTAGCACTGTTAGCAGCTACCTGTGTGCTTAGCCGTCACCTTAAGGAGCAATGTGGAAGCAATCTTTTACATTGTTAAGTTAAAATGACCAAAGAGGACAACACACACAACAACAGTCGAAGGACTATAAATCAGTGATGCAAACACAGGTATGGTGAAAAAAGAGAGAACTATTCGAAGCAGGAAAAAAACAGCGTAATATACCATCTGACAAAGGCCTGTGCTATAATGCTTCAATTAACTGCTATTCTTTAGAATATACTCAGATCAATAGGAGACAGAGATGTTAAGTTATAAATCAAGGGTTTTTATTATTATTTACAGCAGGGGTGGGGAACCTTTTTCCTTTGAATTTTTACAACATCCTCCGAGGGCCGTACAAATGATTTAACTCAACCTCTGCTTAAAAAAACTAAAATAACAGCCAATTCATTTGGCCTTTCTTTCATGCTGTGCAAAGAAAAAGCAACCTCTTAATCCAGATATCTTACCATGACTCGCGCATGCATGCATGTGTACGGTATGGCATGACCACCAAAACAGAAAGATATGGACACAAGATGTATGCAAATGTATTTAGTATCCATGTGAACATGATTTAAGTGGGAGGGACCTAACCTCCTCTTGGGGGGTCTGGGGGTATGCTCCGCCGGGAAGAATTTTTTTTAAAATATTGAAGTTAAAAGCATCAATCTGGTGCACTTTGAGAGCAACATGAGGAGATCTATGGATACATCTCTCAACACCCATTTGAAACAGAACGGAAAGCAGATTTTTCTTTTTGGATATTTTCCAAATCACTTATTTTTAACAACTTTTTTGTTACTGTCATACACTGTAAATTGTAATTGTTAACCTTACTTAAACAAAATAGTGACATCAACTGATATCTACATTATTTGTTAACTTAACTCAATATAACAAAGTTAAAACTACTTTCTTGTGAGAGAAGTTATTTAACTCATCAGCTTGAAGTAACCGTTACTTTAAAGTATGAGTGAGCAGCTCTCTTTGAACACACGTGGACACCACTCGGAGAAACTCGACAGAACTCGGAAGGCTTCGGCGACTACACATGCGCAGTTTGCCACAGAGACGTCAGACCGACGTCATGGGTCATGGAACGAAGCGGGAAGAAAGCATTGTCGAGAGTCTGGACATGAGAAGCAGAGCCGTATGAGAAGGTACGTTTTAACAAACAATATTGTGCTAGAGTTGGGAAGTTAGCCAAAATCATTCAGGGTTAGCTATCGTTATTTTTTGTAATGAGTCATCCTCTTTAGTCAGATGAAAACCGACTTTTACCGCGTTTAAGTAAAAATCGTGGTAAGGCTATAAGGTAAGAGGCTAAGAGCTAACTTTGAAGCTAAGAAAGTTAGCCCGTCATGTAGGTCATATGCCGTGGAATTAATTCCGGTAAAATAAATGTATTTGAAGAAAACTTGTGTAAAAGCAAAAGCAGCATGTTCGTTAACGGTTGAAACATTTAGCAACTGCTGCATTCCCTGTTAGCACACATTAGCCACTGCTGCACTCTCCTCTACCGCCATTTTAGGCGTTGCTATTGTTCTCACTTTAGCCTGTTAAGCCGGGTTGCCCCCGCGGGACGCAACATCTTGCAAAAAACAGCGTCTGAGGGCTTCTTAACATTTAAAAACCTATTAATGATGCATACCCACTTCACGGGAAGAAACTCAGCTAACAGACGATATTAAAGCCAAAACGACGCCAGATGTCACTGTAGTGTATATTTCTGTATATTTTTTTGAAAATCTAGCGTATTCATCATTTTCCTACACATTTATTCACTGGTGTCTCTAACCTGCAAGTTGCTCTTTAACAATTTTTACTTGCTCATCATCATCAGTGAGCTATTTTTAGAATGTGCAAGCTACGTTCGTTTTAGGCAGGCTGTGTGTCCTGCTCCTCCGTGACATGACGGCTTGAGGCTAAACAAATAATGATAAACTAATTTGAAAGTGTGTGGGACACAAACGGGATTTTGACTTTTGTTGTTTGACTTTTTACACTTTGTTGTTCTCCTCCTTTCCTCCGCTCTTGTCTCTGACAGTGAGTGTGTGCATTTGTGTGTGTGTGTGTGTCGGGAGGGGAGCCCCGCCCTTCAGAAACAGAGCTGAGGAGAGAACGTGCAAAGCAATGCAGTGGACACTGAAACATGCACATAAATTGGATAAATAACATAAGCGTTTAGTTTATTTAATAAAAGAGCACATGTTCAATGCATAAAGTGACCGTAGATAGATTACTTCAGTTGCAATTTGCATATATGAAAAATAAATTAGAAAAAGACATTCTCCTCAGCTCTGTTTCTGAAGGGCGGGGCTCCCCTCCCGACACACACACGAGAGCACACACTGCGTTATAATTAGGAAAAATACCATCATATCATTTGTTGTCATACCGCACAGCCCTACCGCGTCCTAAAACACTAAAAACTAATATTTTACATGCAATATTTTAACACAAGCTGCCTTATAAATGAATTAATTTAATTACAATTAAAAAACGTTGTTGTGTTCTCGTGCAGTGTGTCGAAACTCTGACTAAACACTGAGTTAAACCGTAGCCAATGAGACAAAGTCGTAGTAAGCTTGACCTTTTACTTTCACTTCTTCATCAACAGACGGTGAAAACTGCAAATACAATAATACAAAAATATTGTGTCTATTTATGACAACCTTATGACTAACATCACGTTATGCATAGTTATAAATAACAGAAACTGTCCAATACTGAAATGAGGCATTCTGATTGACAATTGCATCACTTTTTAGCTTGTATACAACTACAACTCAAATCGCCCTAAACAACACATCAAACAGTTTTTCGAACTAAATCCATCATAATATAACATCTTCAACATGTCCTTTAACAATCAAACAACTCACGGCATTGCCACTCTGATGCCTCCAAGTGGATGCTGATTGATTATGTTCCGATGCACATGTCGGCCATTCTTTCTACCCAGCTAAGTTCAACAGGAAGATCGCCGGAAGAGACTGAACCGGAAGTGACTAAACCGGAAGTGACGTCGTCGCAAAAACTAAAACAACAAAATAATATTAATTTTTACATTAGCTAATTTAAACTGTAAAGTAATTATTTAAGAAATAAATGTAATAATATTAAATGCCTGGAGAGGCAACACACTCCCCGCCTGACCTATGTGAGGTCACTTAGAACTTGTACAGATCTTAAATATAGTCTGTCTATCAGTCTTTAGGAAGGAGCAGAACAATTTCTGCAGTCGGCCGGAGAAAGGTTTTGACCTTGCCTTGGTCAGTTGTTTTCACTTCGACCTTCCTTACATGTCCATCTTTCCCAGGGAAAGTGGCATTGACTCTGGCCATAGGCCAGTAGTTGCGAGCGGCCTGCTTGTCCCTGAGCAGAACCAGATCTCCAACCTGAAGGTTTCTTCGGGGCACTGTCCACTTCTGTCTGTGCTGCAACGAAGGTAGGTATTCTCGACTCCAGCGGGTCCAGAACTGGTTTGCAAGGGCCTGGACTTGCCTCCATTGTTTTGTGTACAGGTCTTTGTCGGAAAAGTCTCCGGGGGGAGGTGGAACCCCCGACTTTTGTGTGAGGATCATGGATGGAGAAAGTATGAAGGGCTTCTCGGGATCCGTAGACACAGGTAAGAGTGGGCGTGCATTCATGATCGCTATGACCTCCGCCATTAGTGTGCATAGCACTTCATGGGTCAAGCGAGTGTTTTGCCGTTGAAACATTGAATCGAGGATTCTTCTGGCAACGCCGATCATACGCTCCCAGGAACCTCCCATATGAGAGGCGTGCGGAGGGTTGAATTCCCAGCTGCATCCTTGTTCGCTGAGGTATCTATGCACTGCCTTGTCCATCCCGAGCTCCTTGCTTGCTCCAACGAAATTGGTTCCGCAATCGGATCTGAGCTGTTTAGCCGGGCCTCTGAGTGCGAAGAAACGTCTGAGGGCATTTATGCAACTGGATGTGTTCATAGATTCGATTACCTCGATGTGAACAGCTCTGGAGCTCATACAACTGAACATAATGGCCCAACGCTTGCTCTCTGCCTGTCCTCCTCTGGTGCGTCTGGTTGTAACAGACCAGGGCCCAAATACGTCGAGGCCCACGTATGTGAAGGGAGGGCAGATTTCAAGTCGTTCTGAGGGCAGATCCGCCATTTTTTGTTCTTCCAGCTTTCCACGTAGCTTGCGGCAGGTTAGGCATTTGTGGATTACTATGTTGATGAGCTTCTTGCCTCCCAAGAGCCACAGTCCTGCTGCCCTAATCGCTCCTTCCGTTAGATGACGGCCTTGGTGTCTCACCTGCTCATGGTGATGCCGTGTGAGCAGTAGGGAAATGTGACTTCCTTTGGGCAGAACTATCGGTTCTTCTCTGCGGTAGCAAGATGAGAGTGCTGTAGTCGGCCTCCAACGCAGATAAGGTCATCCTCCAAGATTGGGTTGAGTGTCCTCAGAGGACTGCTCTTTGGTATGGGTTTGTTGGCATGGAGAGCTGACAGTTCTTTTGCCATGGCTGTTTTCTGGGTTGCTTTAAGGATAACTTTCCCAGCTTGTGCCATTTCGTCTGGAGTCCGAGGTAAGTTACATTTATGCCAGCCTTTGCACTTGCTGTCTTGGTTTGAACGTTTGTAGGATCTTGCCATGTGTACGAGGAATGCAACTCCTCTTACCAGTGAAGTAAAGGTGGAGAAGCGCTCGAAGCGTCCGGAGTTGAGTACCGATTCCTCCAGGTGGGTAGCAGAAGTTTGTACCTGAGGTCGGATTTCTGAGTCCTTTTCAGGGTCGATTAAACTGAACCTCTCAGCTGTCTGCGTTTTCTCTGCCGGTGGCTGACACAGGAAGGAAGGTCCAGTGAACCAAGAGGTCTGCGCCAGGCGGGATGCGGGTAAAGACCTTGATGCGTGGTCAGCAGGGTTGTCTTTGGTACATACGTAGTGCCATTGCTCAGGCTTTGAGGACTGCCGGATTCGTTGGACTCTGTTGTAGACATATGTGTAGAATCGTTTTTGTTTCATTACAAATATAGCCAAGCACTACTCTGCTGTCTGTGTAAAACTTAATGGCATCTAACTTCAGGTCCAGCTCATCCTGGATAAGGTCTGCCATCTCTGCTGCCAAGACTGCGCCACACAGCTCAAGCCTGGGTATTGTCGGTTCTGACAGGGGTGCCAGCTTGGCCTTACCCATAACGAAACCTACTTCAGTCTTCCCATCTTCCTGCACCACCTTCAAGTAGGCCACAGCCCCGATGGCTTTGATTGACGCGTCCGAGAACACACACAATTCCCTGTGAACAGCTTTCGTGAGGGAGGTTGTCGTATATGTGCGCTGAACGTGAAGCTGTTTCAGGTCTTGGAGGGAATCTCTCCAATCTTCCCATCTGCTTGATTTGTCTTCCGGGAGGGGTGTATCCCAGTCAGATAGTTCAGAGGTAAGCTCTCTAAGGAGGGCTCTTCCCTGGATCGTGACAGGTGCCAGTAGACCCAGGGGATCAAAAATACTGTTGACTGTGGATAGGACTCCACGTCGAGTGAATGGTTTATCCACGGTTGATGCAGAGTAGGTGAACGTGTCAGACGTGATCTCCCACAGTAGACCTAAGCTCCGTTGTGTGGGTGCAGTTTCTCCACTTAAATCCAGGTCTTTGACGACTGGAGCACAATCTTCCAGTGGAAAAGCCTCTGTGACTTCTGGACTGTTTGATACGAACTTGTGCAAGTGCAGGTTTGATTCTGCGAGAGAGGCCTGTGTTCGCTGGAGGAGGTCGATGGCTTTGGCTTCAGATGGTAGGGATATTAGGCCATCATCCACGTAGAAGTGTCTTTCTACAAACGCGACAGTATCGGCTCCATGCTCTCGTGAGCCCTCTCTTATGGCTCTTCGTAGCCCATAAGTTGCAACAGCAGGAGATGGTGAGTTGCCAAAGACGTGGACCTTCATCCGGTACTCAACAACTTCCTTGTTCACGTCACTGTCCTTATACCACAAAAACCGGAGGAAGTTGCGATGGTTTTCGTGCACTAAGAAACAATGAAACATCTGTTGGATGTCTGCAAGAATTGCAACCCTCTCTTTCCGGAAGCGTAAAAGCACTCCAAGGAGGGAGTTGTTGAGATCGGGTCCAGTGAGGAGCACGTCATTGAGGGAGACGCCGGAGTACTGGGCACTGGAATCAAAGACAACCCTGATCTGATTGGGTTTCTGTGGGTGATAAACCCCAAACGTTGGGAGATACCAGCACTCCTCCCCTTCTGTCAGCGATGGTGCTTCCTCTGCATGTCCATTTGCAAATATCTTCTTCATGAATGTCACGTACTGTTCTTCCATTTCTGATTTTCTTTTCAAGGTTCGTTGCAAGGATGCGAACCGATTGACTGCCTGCCCTTTGTTATTTGGTAAAGGCTGGCGTAGTTCTCTGAAGGGCAGTGGGGCGACCCAACTGTTAGCTTCATCTCTGTAGACGTTTGTGTCCATTATCTTCATGAAGATGGTGTCTTCCACTGATGGAGCAGGTTTGTTGTCGTTCTCAGTACGGTTGAACACTGTCTGTCCTAGCATACTCTCTGGTGCTGTACCAGACCTGTTAAGGCTACGGGGCGTCTCCTTGACATGCATGAAGCTTGTACAGGGTTGAAAGATTGAGTGGCGACCGCTGTCTAGCACGTTTGTCTTGAACGTGTTGACTGTTGGTTTATGTACATTACCCAAGCACACTTCTCCTATCACTACCCAACCTAAATCCAGACGTTGGGCAAAGGGGGCATTATGCGGTCCGTTGACCTGCTGCCTTACCTTGTGTGCCCTAAGGACATCTCTTCCGAGCAGCAGTAGTATTTCTGCCTCTGGGTCCAGTTCAGGGATGTGCTCGGCAATGTGATGGAGATGAGGCTGATGAAGAACAGCGTTCGGTGTTGGAATCTCGGACCGATTATTCGGGATCTCATGACACTCAATGAGTGGTGGGAGAGAAATGAGCACTGTGCCGTCCAGTGACTCGATTTCGAATCCTTCTGCCCTCTTGCCGGATGTTTCTATGATGCCGGAGCAAGTTCTGAGATGGTACGGGAATGGTTTGCTCTTCACACTGAACAGCTTGAAGAACTCTGGTCTTGCTAATGAGCGATTGCTCTGGTCATCCAGGATCACATAGGCTTTGATGGCCATGTCCTTTGAACCCTTGGGGTAAAGCTTTGCGAGACACATCTTTGAGCATGAGCGGCTCCACTGGCCTGGACTGCAAACTTCTGTGCAGCTTGCTCCAACGACAGCAATGTCGGGATCATCTTCTCCCTCCCCGCCGTACTCTCGTGACGGTGAAGGAGCCTTGACGGTTTGAGGAGGTGGGCCAGGGTGCATGGCTGTATCATGACTGGTGCTGTTGCATTCAAAGCACTTCACAGAGAACCTGCAGTCTTTGGCAAGGTGAGAGATGGAGGCGCAACACTTAAAACATATTCCTTTCTCTCTGAGGAAGGCCTTTCTATCATCAAGGAGTTTATTCCTGAATGTTCTACACCTTTTAAGGGGATGGGGTTTGTTATGTAACGGGCAGTTCTTGTAAGGGTCGTTGGTTGTGGAAAGATCCGTTTTGTGCACTGAGATGGGTTTGTTGGTGTTAAAGTTCCGTGAAAATGGTTTGTCAGGTTTGGTGGGTGTTGTGGTGCTGCCTTGATGAATGAAGCTAGGGTCGCTACGCTTTTTTGCCTCGTAGCTAACAAAGTTGCAAAAATACTCGAAGGGGGGGAAACGCCCGTCGCTTCCTTCTTTGTACCGTGACCCTGCGGACACCCACTTCTCCTGAAGCCCGTAAGGGAGTTTGTCCACGATTGGTCCTATCCCGCGAGAGGTGTCCAGATAGGACAAGCCGGTCAGATATCCATCTTCTTTAGCACCTTGGATCTCTGCAAGTAGATCCCCAAGCTCACGTAACTTCAAGTGATCCTTGGCTGAAATCTTAGGAAAGTTGTCCAGGCGCTGGAACATTGACTTTTCGATGACTTCGGGGGCAGCATAAGATTCACGCAACCGTTCCCATGCTTTGTCTAGAGCCAGATTGGGGTTGTTGACATGCACCGATCGCATGCGTTTAACCTGTTCACTAGATTCTTTTCCAAGCCATTTGGTCATGAGGTCCAACTGTTGGGTTGCTGTTAGGTTGACTTCGTTGGCTGCACTTGAGAAGGAGGAGTACCATGCACGATAATTCTCGGGCTTGTCATCAAACTGGTACAGCCCTGAAGTCACAAGGTCTCTTCGTACCAAATACTGTGCCAAAGGCTCCCCTAAATTGGACGTGGGTGTGCCAGTTTGAGGGAAATGTCGTGGAGTATACGACGGAGCATGAGCATTCATGGTGGGGTTGGCTCTACTAACCTTAGCCTTTGTTTCAGTTTTAGTTGGGTCAAATAATTCTGGTGGAGACGGTTGCTTGATGTCTGCATTTTCCCTGCTGACAGGTTGTAATTGTGAATCGTCTTCCACAGGTGGATGCCATGATATGAAGCTGTCATGTGACCTTGCTTTGAGTGAGGGAGCAACGGGTAAGGGTGAGGAAGGAGAACGATTTTTAAGGCTGATCTGGGATAGAACGTATTCACTGGTGCGTTCGATTTTCCCCTTTTCGGATTCAGATTTCCCGTCTTCGATAACAGACTGCATCGCCTCTGCGTCTTCCAACACTCGAGCTGTCACTATGGCTGCGTCAGCTTCTCTATGAAGGGTTAGCACTTCCAACTCTGTGTCTAACCTTATAGTTTCCAATTTATTTTGAGCGTCTCTAGTAGCTCTTTCTGCTTCTCTAGCAGCCTTTTCCAATTTTAGCTTAGCCTCCTGGCTAGCATATGAAGCTCTCACCTTTGCTGCTTCTGCTTCAGCCCGAGCATGGGCTGCCCTTACTGATGATGCTGATGTTTTGCTGCTCCTAGCACTGCCGACAGCCGACCTGTTGCTTGTTGCCATCGCGACCACTTCAAAACATCCAATGCTGCCTTTTCACTGTTGTGTTCTCGTGCAGTGTGTCGAAACTCTGACTAAACACTGAGTTAAACCGTAGCCAATGAGACAAAGTCGTAGTAAGCTTGACCTTTTACTTTCACTTATTCATCAACAGACGGTGAAAACTGCAAATACAATAATACAAAAATATTGTGTCTATTTATGACAACCTTATGACTAACATCACGTTATGCATAGTTATAAATAACAGAAACTGTCCAATACTGAAATGAGGCATTCTGATTGACAATTGCATCACTTTTTAGCTTGTATACAACTACAACTCAAATCGCCCTAAACAACACATCAAACAGTTTTTCGAACTAAATCCATCATAATATAACATCTTCAACATGTCCTTTAACAATCAAACAACTCACGGCATTGCCACTCTGATGCCTCCAAGTGGATGCTGATTGATTATGTTCCGATGCACATGTCGGCCATTCTTTCTACCCAGCTAAGTTCAACAGGAAGATCGCCGGAAGAGACTGAACCGGAAGTGACTAAACCGGAAGTGACGTCGTCGCAAAAACTAAAACAACAAAATAATATTAATTTTTACATTAGCTAATTTAAACTGTAAAGTAATTATTTAAGAAATAAATGTAATAATATTAAATGCCTGGAGAGGCAACACAAACGTCACATTTAACTACATACTGATATATATATACGGGCGGATTGTATATTTTCAAACATTGTAAAATAACACAAGACGATATTAAAAAACATTTCTAAATTATTTCTAACATAGTTGCAGGCCTTATTTGCATTATTAGTTTGGTAAAGTGTTATTCTATATTTTGTCATGGTCTGGAAATGCATGAAAATTCATTTCAGAATTTGTGCAGAAACCCTGTATAGTTTGAATGCAGTTTAACTTATTGTGTTTTTCAATTTTTTGTCTGTAGGTATTGATCTTCAGAGACAGAAAACATGCATTGGAAGTGTAAGTACTGCATATTTTCTTGTGAAAAGAGGGCTCAGCTATTGAAGCACTATCGCTTAAAACATGGAAGCTATGCCAGAACCACTCCAATTCCATGCCTCTACAAAGATTGTCTGTGTTCATTCAAGTCATTTAATGCCTTGAAAGTCCATTTAACAAGACATCACTTCCATGATATGCAGATGAGCGAAGCTGGTGAAATCCCTGTGATATACCATTGTCCTCTTTGCGATTTTGAAGAACCCTGTACAGAAGTCGTTTTCTTCACCCATTTGCGCCAACATCTTAAAAAACAGGAAATGGTGAAATGTCCATTTGAAAACTGCACTTTTGAGAGCAATGTGTACTCAACATTTAATGCTCATAAATGTAAAGAACATAGTCATCCAAGACAGAAGAAGTTGAAGCCTGACATTGCTGTGACCAGTGCAGCTTACAATTCAGATCCAAATCTGTCTCAAGATGCACCACAAGATGAGGCTCTTCACAATGATCCTATCGTTTTTTTTCAAGAGGAAAATGAGGAAGAGGCTCAAATTGAAAATCTGGATGATTTACCGCATCAACTGGAACACAATTTAGCCTCTGTATTTCTAAAACTGCAGGCAATCTTGCATATATCTGACATTGAAGTACAGGAAGTAATCCAACATCTGAATCAGATTGTTCTTTTATCAGAGCCTCTTTTGCATAATGCCATTAAGAACATTCTTGATGAACATGGTGTCACTGACAGTGATTCTGTTTTGAGGGAGATTACAAATGCTGTCAAAGAGAATAACCAGTTCCTGAAAATGACTGATGCTGGCAGGTCACTCTCCACAGCTTGTAAAAGAGCATCATATTTTGAAAAGGAATTCCCTCTAGTGATGCCAGTTGAATACAAGCTTGGACAAGAATCAAAATCACTAACTTATGTGCCAATCATGGAAATGTTACAAAAACTGTTAAACAGAGCTGATGTTTTAGAAAAACTTCTCAGTCAAGATGCCTCTGTTGATGGATACAACACTTATAGAGATGGCACACACTATCGTGAGAAGGCTTTCTTTAAAACTGAGACCCTCCGGATTGTCCTTGGGCTTTACATTGATGACTTTGAGATAGCCAATCCTCTGGGCACTTCAAGAAAGAAACACAAACTGTGTGGTGTGTATTGGGTCCTTGCCAATCTTCCGGCAAAACACAGATCTTCTCTTCACTCTATTCAGCTAGCAATGTTATGCAGAGCAAGTGCAGTCAAACAGTATGGCTATGCTGATGTCCTTCACCCACTTTTAAAAGACCTGGTTACTCTTGAAAAACACGGTGTCTATGTTGAACAGTTAGGCGAGTGTGTGAAAGGAACTGTACTCTATGTGTCAGCTGATAACCTAGGGGCTCATTCTTTGGCTGGTTTCCAGGAATGTTTCACAGTGGAGCACCCTTGCCGATTTTGCATGGTGAAGAAGAGTGACATTCAGCTGAAAGAGGTCCGTTCAGGAGAATTTGAGCGCAGAACCAGCCAGAATCATGACATGCAAGTTTCTCAAGTTTTAGAGGATCCAACTTTGGTAAAACAGTATGGGGTTAAAGGTCCTTGTGTTTTAAGAGAGAATTTGGAACATTTCCACACCGTCACTGGGTTTCCACCTGACCTAATGCATGACCTCTTGGAGGGTATCGTCCCGATTGAGATGTCTTTGTGTATTAAGGATTTGATCTCCAAGAAGTACATCTCTGTTGAGTCCTTGAATGAAGCCATCAAAAACTTCCCTTACAAATTCACTGACAAAACTGATCAGCCTCAGACCATCCCAGCTACATTTGCTTCTAGAGGTACCATCGGCGGGAACGCCCATGAAAACTGGGCCCTGACAAGACTTCTCCCACTCATGATTGGATTTGATGTCCCAGAGAATGATCAAACATGGGACATTTTGATGCTTTTGAAGGACATACTAGACCTGGCAGCATCATTTAGATTAACGGAAGATTCTATTGATTTTCTCGAGGCCAAGATCTCAGAGCATAGAGGCTTACTTTTAGAAGTATTTCCTCATTTCAGATTGCGCCCCAAGCACCACTTTGTTGAGCATTATCCACAGCTGATGAGAATACATGGGCCACTCAGAGACATGTGGACAATGCGCTTTGAAGGCAAACACAAATTTTTCAAACAAGTCATTCGCAACACAAAAAACTTCAAAAACGTCACACAAACTCTGGCTGTCAGGCATCAAAGAATGATGGCATACCATGTGGATTCCTCCTCATTTTTCAAACCTTCTATACAAATGGACAAGGTGACAGTTTCATTGGTTTCATCTTTCCCAGAGAATATTCAGAACTTACTGAAACAGAAGAATGCAGCTCAGAACACTGTCTTTGTTGCATCATCTGTGAGCATTGAAGGCATCAAATACAGTCCAGATATGATTGTGTCTGTTGGTGCTTGTTCAGCTCTACCAGATTTCAGGCAAATTGACAAAATCATTGTCATTAACAGTGATGTATTGTTTTTGTGCAAACATCTGACAGCATGGTATAATGAGCACCTGCGTTCTTATGAGCTATGCAGTCATGGGTCATCACTTTCGGTGCACATGTTGTGTGATCTGAATGACCCGTTTCCTCTGGCAGCCTACAAAATTAGAGGCAGAACATTTGTGACCCTTAGACATTATATTATGTGCTGACTGGATGTGATTTGAAGTATCAAACAGGAATTTAACTTCATTTTTTGGAATCCTTTTTTAGAATCACAACAAACAATGGGGACACGGACCATTCTACGAGTAATTGTGCATGACGGTGACATTAGGAAGATTACACTGAATGAGAAACCTCAGACACTTGAATCACTTGTTGAACAGCTTGAGGGCAAGCTGGGTCTTCAATACAAGTTCTGCCTTCAGTATGAGGATCCAGATTTCAACAATGCACTCGTCAACCTGGCTGACATTGCTGACCTGCCTGAGCAACCCACCATAAAGATCCTCTCCCTGGTGCCAACACCCACACCAAGCACTGCTGACACAGAGACCATGTCTATTTCCTCCCCCGAAAGTCGGTCAAGTCTTACAAGGTCTCCATGGCCAGACAACTTTGAAATTCCTTCTTTTCCTGTAGACATTGAATACAGATTACGCCAAGCAAATCTCCTCTATATGAGGGACAAGAAATATCTACAAGTGCCCAGGGACATGAAGCATGAGATCCTCGAAAAACTTGCTGAGTCTATTTACAGCTTCAAGGCATATCCCTGTGATGAAGAATACCTTGATGTTGCAACTGCTCTTATTCAAAAACATCCATGTCTCGCTGAACCAGGCTCCTCCAATGGATGTAATGGCTGGAAAAATAGCGTCAAATTTAAAATGGGTAATTATCGCACAAAACTACGCCGAGCTGGGTGTAATGATGTGGCCATAAATGAAGGGAAAAGAAAAGGCCAAGCGCCTCAAAGACCTTTCAAAAGACCCAAGCGGTTTGAAGTGAACTTCCTACCCAATTTACCTGATGGTGAAGATGAGACTAGTATGGAGTCCAAAATAACGGAACTTGTGGAAGAGATGAAAAAAAGATCTCCAAATGCCACTCTGTTAAACAAGAACATGGACTCTACTTTTGCCCTGAGAAGAAGGGAGTTTGTGACCTTGGAGCCACCAGTAAAGGACATCATGGAAAGATGGCCAGCACTCTTTGCTGAAAGTCAGGTATTTTGAAACTGTTTACCTGTTTTAGGATGGTTTAAATTCGAATATAATTTTATCATTTTGGTTATGCACATTTTATCAAAACACAGGGGGGGAAAAATGAATTGCTTATTGTAATTCAGAGTCCCAAAATGTCTGCTCAAACAAAAGCAACACAAAACAATTACACTGGGCAGGAAACTAGTATTGCAAAGCCCTCCAGATATACAGATTTACAACACTTCTATATCTGATTGTCTCAAATTGTCCTACTGAAGTGACATGATTCTTTGTAAAGCACTTTATATGAGGCCATTATTCTATCAAAACATCATATATCGAAATCTTTAAAACAATCTGTAAATGTGTCCTAAGATTTGTGAATGTGTATTTGACAAATCCCCAGACACATTTGTTGATTGCTGCATGCATTTATAAATCTTTCTAGGAAAAGTATTGCAAAAGTTGTGTAAAAAGACACTTGTCTGTATTTTAAGTTTTGGAGATAGATAGAATCTCAGATAGAATCTTAATACACATTTGAAGATTCCTGTTCATGCTCAAAAATCTCAGAACATATTTACTGATTGTATTATACGTTAACACATCTGAATACGCACACACAGATTAAGATACACGTTTAATAGTTTTGCTACAATAATGCCTCCATACTTTACTTTTAGCACCATTTATGTTAGTGTTTTTTATTCTTTAATGTAGGACCAAGATGGCTTTAAATGAGATTTTAAAATCTTAAATTTGTCTAACCTTTCCCATAGATTGTGGCAGAATTCTGTCGCGTGTCGAGCAAAAATTTGAAGATAGAATTCTTCAAAGAACTGGATAAATACACTCCCCGCTTCTTTGACATCTTTAAATCCAAGGGGGGAAGTGTCGGTCGCAAACTTGAGGGGTATCTGCAACAGGTGGCACCAGCGGTAAGTTTTTTCATACACAAATAACATACATTTTTTGTTTTCTGCTAACAAATTATTCTTCACCACTTATGAGTAATGTGTGTTTCAATATATTTCAGGGTACAGATGTTAATGGCAAGCGAACAGCAGTCCTCCGAGGCCTTCCTGTCATCCTGGGTGATGAAAACAATGACTTCTTCAAGACTTGCTTTGTAAGTAGTCTTTTTTCATCATTATTTAAATTCTAGGCCACAGGACGCCCAATCTATTTTATCCTGTCCCTTGTGTTACATAAATATATTTTAGCTTTTGTTATGATACTGGCCAAAAGTGGGCCTTCAGCAGGCCAAGGTAAACTCTGCATTTAAAATGTTATTGTGGTTGTAATTTTACTGTTGCCTATGTTATAGGATTGTGATGACCCGGACATCTCCAACAGCTCCATCGGGATCCTTACAGTCATCCCTGAAGACAGCCTGGCTTCACCTGACTCACTCCACCTTGCACCGTCATCAATCGCCATCATATTGGAAGGGAAAATGGTGATGGACGGCATCAATACTCTCCCAGATGCCATGTGCCTACTTTTTGGACTCATCTACGCCCTAAATTTGCAATACCCTCAACAACTAAAGAACAGTTTTGAATTTATTCAAAGGGTGATGCTCTCACTTGGCCATAAGTCCCTTAAACCAAAACTGCAATCACTCAAAAATGCCCTGATGCATTGAGTCAGAGCACCTCCCACTGGGACCTTTTCTCTTTTGGAAAAGACATTTTTCTTTGTTATTATTCTTTTTCAAAGGCCGCGTTGCAGTACACACAGAGTTTAAAACAGTTTGTTTTTGTATAAATGTGTACATTTTTCTTATGGAAGCACAGAAGTCAGCCTCAAAAATGCCCTGATGCATTGAGTCAGAGCACCTACCACTGGGACCTTTACTCTTTTGGAAAATACATTTTTCTTTGTTATTATTATTATTCTTTTTCAAAGGCCGCGTTGCAGTACACACAGAGTATGTTTGTATAAATGTGTAAATGTTTCTGATGGAAGTACAGAAGTCAGCCTCTCCAAATATGTTTGTTAACAAAACAAATAAAATGTGATTATCATTACCATTTAAATGTCTTGTTTGTTACAACAGCTTAACATTTTAAGTTCAGCTTACTTGAAAATGTTGAGGCAATCGGTTTCCTGATATTACCCTAGTAAAATGAACTGCTTTGACAAGTAAGGTTCACTTTTTATTATGAGTTGTGCTAATTTAACATAACTCAGATCTTTTAGTTGTCTAAACTAACTTTTTATAGTCATCGTAATGAATGATCTTGAGTTGGGTCTACTCAAGTTTACTGTAATGACATAAGTTGCCTGAACTCAGTACTTTTAAGTTGAAACAACTTAAAATTAATGATTAACTTTACTTGGAAATGTTGAGGCAATCGGTTTCCTGAACTTTGTTAAGTAAAGTCAACTTATTACGATTTACAGTGTATAGTATTTTATACCTGTTTTTCATTGAGTCTCTAATGTCTCATTAGTAATTATAATGATCATATCAAGGTGTGCCTTAACCTCACTGAGCTGAGGTTATTTGAGCCTCTCAGGAGAGAGTTTTCTTCCACCTGGTTGTAGAAAAGCTCTTTAAATTTGTTAGCATAGCTAGCTAACCAGATGCTAATAACAACAGATCGCCACTGCGCTTACAACTAAAGACACAGCCACGCAAACACTGCAGCATGTGCATCTCCATCACTGAGGCCGATGCGATGCGCATCTCGATACGTTGCCACGATACGATACATTAACGATACCTTTGAAACACCAGGCGATGCGATACGATACGATTCACCCCTGTTGCGATACAGTTCGATACGATTTGATTCAACATTATGCGATTCGGGGCGATACGATGAGATTCAACACGATGCAAAAATAATGATACTTCAATATGGTACGACAGAGGATTTTTGTTTTATTCCTTATATGCAGCAAATCATACATTAACAAAAAAGTGCTTTACATATTTGGTACTGCACATCCCATCATGCCGTTTATTTTTTTTACCTTTAAAAGCTCTCCAGAGTACAATTGTATAACACCTCACAGTTAAACAATGTAAGGATGCATTGCTCATGATTAACAATGTGCAAATAACAGCTACCATAGAGCAATGCCCATACAGCTGCCAGCCTGATGTGCTTAACACTCAGAGGCTAACTCACCAGTGAGCAGAAAGCAGTGGTTTCTATCTGAACAATAAAGAAAACAAATAACCTTTCACAAACAGGTATTTCATAACTGCTTACAGTAAGGAAGACATTTAAATTATTATTGGCCGTCACAGGCTGCTGTAAGCTAAACACCTCTCTCTGACAGAACACCTCACTGAGTGATTTAACTCATATGTCTCACTTTCAGGTTTATCTTTTCAGCCGCAGACCCCATGTCGCCTCTTTATGTGAGTCGCTAAGTTCCTCGAACTACTTGTGTACTTTAAAGCGGCTCGGCATCGTTAACAATTTGCGAGGGATTTTTCAAGTTGACCGTCTGTAGTAATAGTGCCGCGCACATATACCATCAGGACGTTACTGATGGGGTGCGGCTGCGGAGTGATACTGTGTGTATGCAAGTCCGCATCTAGGACGGATCTATGTATCATGGCTGTAGACCTGTTAAGTAATAAAGATACCTCATACAAAGGTCTACGGATACCTTATTACTCTCCATGACCTGCGGTCAACTATATAGCATAAATGAATATTACACCGTCTTTCTTGAACAATCCGAAGTGTTGCCAAACGTTTGATTTGTAGGTATTTTTCGGTGCGCTGTGTTTCTCTTTCTCCTCAACTTCCGTGTGTGTTGATAACTGAGACTCTCGTTCTCCGTAGTGGCGAAGCAAATATCAAAGATCGTCTCTGCTGAACGTTGACAAGATAAGGGGATTTTATATGAATGAATCGTTTTTTTACCGATGCAAAGACGCTACGCAATCGATGCATCGCAAGTTCAACCCAAACTGTAGCCGATGTGCACTCTTTCAACCGGTGCACTCGCATCTTGAACGTTTATGCCGGTGCACCGATGCGAATCGGTGAATCTTAACATCTCTACTACGGCTCCTTATGGGTACTGCAATATTTGAAGAGCTGGAGCGGCGTTCGGGTGCTCTCCGTAAGCACTCTAGTCTACACTCCTTTCAGACGAGACATAACCACGTGAAGACACGTTACGCTCGTGTTGTGTTCAAGGAACCTGTCCTTGGCCAGGAAAAACAGGCACTCGCTTGTTTAATTATTTTGCGATCTAGATTTCTTCTTCTTTTTTGAAGTGAGAAGTTGTCCGGACCCCCCCCCCCCCCCCCCCCCCCCCCCCCAAAACGAAAACTTGTCGGTTCTCCACGAATTACACAAGTCACCCAAAGCAGCGTTAAAAAAGCGGGAGGCGCCGAAAAGCGACTAATTTGCATCACTGATAAATGCATCCATTGAGGCGCAGGGAGCCAGTGAAGGTTCTGGTGCAGGTGTTGGCAACCCCTGGCACGCGTGCCAGCATTGGCAAGCGGCACCGTAACCAGTGGCACACTAGCAATAAGTGGAATAAGTGTGCAAAATATTTAAATTGTATTTTCGGATCCTGAACGAGACCGCCGCCAGAGCGCGTCTCCCCATTACCTGCAGAAGGTAACGGGGTGCAGTGCTGATCGTTTCACCACGGAGGAAAGCACTTCACAAATTGCAGTACCCATAAGGAGCTGTACAAATGCCGCAGTTTTTGCGTGGCTGTGTCTTTAGTTGAAAGCCCAGTGGCGATCTGCTCATCTCTCATTTAAATAATATGCTACAAAGGGGCGGACTCCATCTGTGTGTTGAACTTTCCTGTCGGCTCCCAGACCGTTGTCGAGGAGGGCAGAAGCAACAAGCTTCAGGTTCAATTACCCACTTTAGCTTAAATGACTGGAGAGAGGCGAGCTCTTCTTGGGAGGCCGTTGCATTTATTTAGCTGTTCTTCTGTTTCACAAAATACACCACAGACCTCTGTTTTTCTGCTTCCTCGTTTCACTTCCAGAAACATAAGCCGCATTCACACCGCAGGACTTTCCCTGGTATTTTGGTTCTTTAGTTCCATTAGTACCAAAAATGTCGCGTTCACACCGCCGGGACTACTCAGTGCCGGGAACTCTTTTGGCCATTTTCAGTCCCTGCTAGAGAGGTGGTACGAACCCGGTGATAAAAAAGTGCCAATTTCTATTCTATTTCTATTGGCTGGGCGAATTGCAAACCACGCCCCGTTAGACTCTGATTTTTTTTAGTTAAGGAGCCATTTCTTTCCTCGCTACAAAACCACATCCACACCTGAGCGAGTAGTTTTTTTGTACTTTAAAGCAGTTATGACCAGGGGTGCACATAACTTTTTCAGGGAGTTACTCAGATGAGTACCATGAGACAGGGTTTGGTACTCACCCCACAGGAACCGTGGTTTCAATAAGTCTATTCCTCCTCACTGTCCTCCTCAGTGTCTACCTCAGTGTCTTCCTCACTGTCCTCTATTTCCACTTCTTGCATGGTCGAGGATGATGCTGCAGATGCACCTCCCTGTCCCTGTTTAAACCTCCGACTTGCTGTCTCCATCCACAGGTCAACAGCTGGCTTTGGGTCAAATGTCTCTGTGGTCTTCTTTGACAGGTGAATGTGCATCAGGGCTGACAGACGAGCATGTGACAGACGAGATCTGTACTTGGTTTTTATTATGTTCAGATGTGAGAATCCCCTCTCACAAGCTGCACTGCTCAAAGGCAGTGTAAGAGACAGTTTAACTAATGTGTTGATGCTGGAGTAAGCATCTGGATTACAATTTATTATTTGGAGCAAGTCATAAACAGAGGTGGCAGCCAAGCGTTTTCCTGCTTGCTTTAAACGCATCCATTCTCTCAGTATAGTGTCTCTGTCAAGTTGCAAGGTGGCCTCATATTTCTGAAGAATGTTGCAAACTGTTGTGTTGCCAAAACTGTGAATTCCTTGCATTTCCTGAGGCCAAGTTGAAGGATCAAACACTAAGAAGTGATCAGATGACTTGAGGGAGTCATATCTGATTTCAAACTCTTCAATTAACCCCCTGAGTACGTTTGTCTTGTCCCTGTCAGCATCATCATTAGATACAGTGTGTGTCCTCCTGTAGTGGCCTTCAGCATCAAACAGAAGTGTGAACTGTCCAATGGCCACCATGAGTTCATCCTTACATTCCCCAATGATCAGTTTTTCCTTCTGAAACCTAATGGATGTGATCTTCAAAATGTTGCCAATGTCAAGCATGTTGGCCAGAAAACAGTGAAAACGCTCAGAGCATATATGCTTTAAGTCATTGTTATCACTTGTAGCCAGTTGCATTTTAATGGCTGGCAATAGTCTTGATATTTTTAACAGTGTTTCATGCCTCCACGCAGACCATCTGATATTGTGAAACTTACCCAGTTTCACAAAGGGGATCCCATTTTCATGACACAATCTCTTTAGCACAGCAGTGTGTTTTGCTCCACCTTTCTGTAAATAAAACTGGAGCAGCTTGACCACAGATCGATTAAAAGTCTCACAGTAAGGAACGTTACGATCAGCTGATTTGGCGCAGTTCTCCAGTGTGTGCGCGGTGCACAGGATGTGCACAAGCGAGTCTCCCACCGCAGCCAGTCGGCGTAGTTTTGGCACAACTCCGTTGTACACACCAACGTTAACAGCAGCTCCGTCTGTGCACACAGCGACCAACTTTTTCTTCCAGTCATCCAAGCCTGCCTCCTGGAAAAGCTTCACCAGTCCGTCTGTTATGGCCTGCGCGGTTCGGTCAGCACCCAGTTCAATTAGTCCAAGAAAGTCCGAAGTAAACTCTCCGTTGCTGGACACGGACACGATGTAAACGATCTCCTGCTCGGTTTTTGTGATGTCCTCAGATCCATCAAAAGGTAGCCCCCAAAATTCAGCAGACTTCAACTTTAGTCTCAACTCCCCACTGATAGTTTGCGCAATGGTCTGCATTATTCGTGTCCCCCCTTCACGTGAGTGATATGCGCCTCCGATATTTACTCCGAGCCGCTTCAGTAAAGGAATATCCTCAGCATAGGAAGACATAGGACGTGCATGTTTAGCTTTATGAAAGGCGAGGAGAAAAATATTACACAGGGCTTGCCGTTGCTCTTCATTCAGCTTGCCTTGCCATCTAGCAAGTGGGTGGTTGGATAGTTCTTCTGTAGTAGCTTGTTTATTAGCAATAACTTGTGCCACATTAACATGCTCCTTGCTCTTTTCATGTTTTTCAAACAAAGGCTGGTTGAAATTTTTCGCGCCTGTATAAAACGTACCCGTTTTGTCCGCTAGATGTGGATGCGAGCGGCATATTTTGCACCACATTTCCGTGCGATCATCATCGGCATCCAGCCACGGCACGTCTTGGAGCCACTTAACAGAAAATAATCGTTTCTTCGGCTCTGGCTCGGTTTGTTGTTTCTTTGCAGGTGGCGAAACGCCAAAGTAGTTGCTCAGTGTTTTTTGTTTTTTCGACATGTCTACTCCATTGAATTTTTACATGAAACACGTGTACACCAAATATGTTTTGATTTGACCTGGTACGCAAAGGCGCGCAATGACTCACGGGACGTTACGCATTCCACATTTAGGCCGCGCATGCGTACCTGCGTACCAGTTATGTGCACCCCTGGTTATGACCACACGTACTACAACACCGGAGCGGTGGAATGATGAGGAAGTGTCGGCGCTTCTGGCAATTTACTCTGAGGACGGGATGCAGCAGCTTCTACAGAAAGCAGTTCCCAACTCCAAATGTTTTGAGCGATGTTCGCAAAAGCTACTTGAGTGGCGTGATGCCGTTATTGTTATGTCTTGACTGTGCAATAAAACAAACAAACTGGCGAAGATTTATTTATTTTGTCCCACCCCAAATTTGCAGAATAGAAGAATGTGAGAGCAGACAGGTGTCGGTGGTTGAATTTATCTACAATGTTGCAACCTTGAAACACAAGTCTTACACACATAAACACAAGTAATTTATCATGTCATTTGTTTTTGATAAATATGGGAAAAACACCAAACAACGGTTAATGTCCTTTTCCAAAATCAGCCTGAGGGGATAATATATAATAAATACATAAAGATAAAGTCCTTTGTTATAATGGGGTATATTATTTGTAAATGACCCTTATAATCCAGCCTCATGGTGCACATGATTCTTTGCTTGGACATTTTGTTGGTTTGAGTCATTTGAGCTCGGATTCTAGTAGGGACATAAAGTAACACGTATCTTAGGAAGATATGAACTTCATCTTGGTGAAGTTGATGCTGAATTCACTATTTAGTAGATAATCATGTGACACTTTATCTTTGCACTACAGTCTGTCTGCTGAGCCTACCTATTATAAATATATATAATAGGTAGGCTATATATATATCATGTACAGCGGGTGGGCTTTATACCCCCTCCCCCGTGTAGTTCTTCTTCTCTCGTTTTTTTTTGTACTCGCCGTGAAGTGGTTTTGCGGCCTGCCAGTAAACCCAAAGAAGAAGAAGACGAAGTGACGTCAGCGTAATCTTGCCTCAGGGAAAGTACTGCGGTGTGAATGCGATTGGCACTACCCCCCTGGCGGATTCAGTGCTGTGGTACTTTAGTGCCGGCACTAAAGTACGGCAAGTCCTGCGGTGTGAAAGCGGCTATACACATGTTCCCTCACTGTCGCTCTACCATCCACACACACACATGCACAAGCCACACCCCTCTCTCTCTCTTAAAGGGACAGCGATCTCATCTCACTCTGCATGACCCTAATATCATAACATGTGTGCTCTGGAGAATCACAGAACGGACGATGGTCCCTATTATTATTATTATTATGCCGTTTAAACCAATTATTTAAATGTGTTTGTTAGATTCGGCATCATGTAAATTGCGCTGACAGGTCCACACACTGCTTCCCCGCAGCGAGGCTCCCCCCCCCTCCCGTTGATAATTCTCGATCGAACAGGTTGGCACGCTGATAACAATCTTTTTTTTAAAGGGCACTTCATATCAAAAAGGTTGCCGACCAATGTTCTGGTGTATAGAGATGATCACAGTAAACGGCGTGGGACAGCAAACGGACAGCTGCGTTCTGGATGTTCTGGAGTTTATTTCGGAGTTTGGATGCTGCTGCAGTAGTGGATTCTGGATGTAATGAAGGCATGGACCAAAGTTGGGAAGCAGAGAAGGAAAGTACGGTGGCCAGCAGGTGCAAACGCGGAACAACGGCCAAAACGCATACATAAGCAGGAAACACCTGCAAATAATGAAATGAAAAACAAACAAACCCTGAAAACAAATACAACAGAAAAACGCTGCATTTACAGAAATTATGCAAACTAAATACAACACACAAACCCCGAAAACAAACGCAACAAAAAAACACTGCAAATACCAAAACGATATGCAAAGTCCAAAGCACATACAAATCCCAAAACACATTTTTAAAAAAAACATTCCGGAAGTGCTCCGGGCCTCTAGGGGGCACACTACGTGGAACAGGTTGATGTCTGACAAGACATAGAGAGAACGAACAAGAGTGATGGAAATCAGGGGGAAAGAAAGTTCATTTAAGTGGAGAATGATATAAGAAGGTAAGTTTTGTTTTTATACATAGACAGGGGCGGACTGGGGGGGGAAAGTGGCCCGGGGATTAATTGACAGACAGGCCCACTTAATGCGCGGCATGTATCGGCCGGCCGGCGACGAAAGTATGTTACTTAACAAAAAACCCTATGCATTTTATGTTACATTTAATAGTTAGAGCATATATTTAGTGATTTTAATGGTAACAGATCATTGATGCAATAACATTTTGACTCAATTTGCCTGACTTGACACATGGAATAAAACATGGGCGTAGGAAGCATCCTCAATGTGGGTGAGACAATTTAACAGAGGGTGTGGGCAGGTGGTGGACCTCACCTCCTCTAGGGGGGTCCGGGAGCAAACTCCCCAGGGAAGATTTTTTTTTAAATGTTGAAGTTAAATGCATCAATCTGGTGCACTTTGAGAGCAAAATTAGGGACTAAATCTATGGCAGTCAGTAGGGGCTTGGACTGTGAGCCTTAGGGTCGCCGGTTCAAGTCCCCGACCAGACCTACATGTGGAGTGTGGACTTCTACTTGGAGAGGTCCCAGTTCACCTCCTGCCCTGTCGTGGTGCCCTTGAGCAAGGCACCGGACATCCCCCTTCACTCGCATTTCTCCCCGGGCGCTGTACAATAGCTGCCCACTGCTCCTAGTACTAGACTCCTGGTACTAGGATGGGTTAAAATCAGAGAACACATTTCACTGTGTGTGCTGTGTGCTCTGCATGTGTGACCATTAACCTCTTAAGCCCTGAGCCTGTTTTTCAGATTTCAGGCTCCAAAATGCCACTAACACAGCAAAGACTATATATTCACTTCTAAAAGGGGTAAATTAATAATCTTTTCTCTCAAAGCAAGGTTACATCTGTGAGTTGGATGTAGAAGTGTCAGAATAAATCTAGATGTTTTTATTTTAAAGTAAATTCAGATGGAACATAGTAAAAACATGTAAATTATAATGTCCGCCTAAAAACAAAACATTACTGATAGTGAAAACCACCCTTGAATGATGGGTTAGTAGACTAAAAGCTTTAGGAATCCAAACTGTAACATATAATAAGTACCCTGTGTCAAGATTGATGCAAAACAAGTGAAATTTGACCTTTTTAGAGAGGTTTAGAAAAAAATTCTCTTTTCACTGTAAAAATAATTGTATTAATTTGAATTATCACTATAGGTATTCATTCCATCCAAATACAACTGTTGTGAAAAAATTAAAAATTAAAAAAACATACTCTGTTATCCTCTTAGGCCCCACAATGCTAACAGTGAGCCTCTGGATTAGCCCCGAGCAAAAAATGCTAACCTATTACTTCATCGGAAATCACTCCTAGCTCCCTTATTACTTATCCCAGCTGCACATCCAACACATCGTTTATGATCGTAAAGACACAGAATCTAACGGTGCCCACCTCAACACTGAAAGATACACACTTGCAACGTTATCAACAAATACGTAAATCAAAAGAAGTGGCGCTAGGTAGCTACACAATGCTAACGTGGCTTACCTTTGTCTTTGTCTGGTCTAAACTGGTCTTCAATGGCATTAAAACGATAACAACGATGATGTAGTTTATCCATAGGTTAATATTGAATGTGGCTGTGTCCCCTTTGAAATGTTCTGATAATCTAGCAATAAAACTGCAATTCCGTTATCTGCTGTCCGCTCTGTGCTCCGTGCACTCTGGGTCCTGCAATTCCTGCTTCCTTACGGTAGTAAACAATAAATGAAGTCGGCTGTGTAATGTTCTTACGCTGGCTGGCATTCTTCATACTTTACGCAGGACCATATCTCTGGAACCCATTGGTCGATTTGGGTGATTTACACCTTTTTCTTAACCAAAATATCCAATAGAATCGAGGGGCAGTTCCCAAATCCACGTAAACATTACCATAGAACAGTATAATAGAGAAGCAAACAAAGCACATCTGAAAGTATAAGCCTGGACGGCAAAACTTTATACCCAATATATTGCCATAAATATGATGGTGGATTATCAATAAAAAATTCTACGTGACACAAAGACATTGGATTAACCTTGAGCGGCGTTTTTATTCCGGTGAACACAACTTTTGATCACAAATCAAAAAAGGTAAGACGTAATTATTGTAATATTTTTGAAACCGGATGTTGTTTACTTTCTCTTTTCTGGCTAATAGCTCCGCAATTCGGGGTCCTACAGTGATGACATTACATGTGTGGAATCTGTGGAGTCTCAGCTTTAATCGGATATCTTGTTTGTGCAGTGACGATAAGTAATAAGCGCATTGCTACCGTGAGTGCTGTGCAAAAGCCCGTTAGCATTGGTTAGCATTTTTTCGCTCCATGCTAATTCAAAGGCTTGGTATTACTCTTGTGTTTCTTTTAGCTAAAAATGGTTCATATTGTTAGTTAGCTGAGTTTCTTATCGTTAAAAGGGTATGGAACATTAATAGTTTCATAAATGTTAAGAAGCCCTGAGACATAGTTGCGTAAAAAAACGGTGGGGAGGGGTCCACTGGGGGGACCCTCGGGCTTAAGAGGTTAAAGAGGGTTTCATCCCTCCCAATTCTTCTTCTTCTTCTTCAACACCCATATAAAACAGAACTGTAAACAGATTTACTTTTTCTTTCAACATTGCTTGGAATCACTTGACACATATGTTTTAAGTTTTAGCAAAGTAACACATTCTTGAGTAGAGGAAAACTAAAAAAAGTAAGTTTCACCAACTCAAAAAATGCAAATGTTGAATAAACTCATAAAATTGCTTGGAATCACTTGACACATATTTTTTAAGTTTTACCAAAGCAACAGTTTTTACAGTGTATCAAAACGGCCCAGCCCAGCCCAGTGGGCAACACCCCACTGGGCTGGTCTGGGCTGGACTGGGCCGGAACACTTACAAATGTGGGCCGGTAGGATTTAGGTAAGCAAAAAAAAAAAAGGGAGTGGCCGGAATACTTACAAATGTGGGCCGGTACTATTTAGGCAAAATCCGGCACCACACACAGCACCGGCCCACCGGGGAAACTCCCGGTATTCCCAATGGCCAGTCCGCCCCTGTACATAGAGCGTCATATTTATATAGCTAGCGTTAGCGTGCCTAACTACTACACCAGCTGAAGTGAGCTTCACGTGAAGAGAAGATAAAGCGATGTCAAATCAAGTGCAGGCAAATAACACGGGCCATAGTGAGTACCGCGGAAAAAGGACATTTGAATTCTTAGCAGTTTGTTCATATGTATGTATGTGTGTATAGATGTTGCAACCATACAGAGCTTTAGCAAATGCCTGTAACTATGGTCATGCTAATAAAGCTCCTGAATTGAATTGAGAGAGAGAGAGAAGTGACAAAATGTGAAGAGGGACAAAGTAATGACAGGAGAGTAGTGTGCATTAGACATGCTCAAGAACAAATATAGAGAAGATATTCAAGGAGAGAGAGACAAAACACAGATTCAACGGTAAACATGATGTATCTTTCTATTTATTTAGCTAACCACTATTTTAGACTATGTGTTTTTGATTGACTTGATTAAATGGATTTACTACATCAATGTATGTCTTTTCAGGCTACCATGTTTTGTCCTTTCTGTGGCCAACATCTGGGGACAGTTCAAGTGTCATGTGGCTCGCCATTTTGAAGGACATCTCATTTCCCTAAATGCACACGAGAATCGAGCATCGAAGAGGCTCTCTGGAGGAGCTATAACCGAGGATACACTGATGGGTCCTCCACGGCTCCTCCGCGGATGCATTTCCGGGAACGGTGGAGGCTTGACGCACTTATCTCAGCCAATGACAGCTCTGCATGCATTCCTTCTAGTGATGGGATTTATGGCTCTTTGAAGGGAGCCGGATCTTATGGCTCCGTTCCTTTCAAAGAGCCGTTCAAAAGAGCCGTTCAAAAGAGCCGTTTTTTTGGCGGGGTTACTTGGTTTGTCTGTGAAATAATCACCAGGATAATGATTGACTGGATTGCCAGACCTAATGTCAATAATCTGCTTTGTAAACACGACACAAGGTGGCGCCATATCCATGTCATTCATGTCCGTGAATGTACTACTTTGAATTTACCCTCCGTATGTAAATAAAGTTGCCTTGCCTTGAATGAAATTCACGCAACTCTTAATATAGATACTGTGTTTTTAAGTGGCGATGGAGATCATTTGTTGGCCCTGCTTTAAAGGATATTTTGCCCTTACAAATGGTGCGCTTTTTTGGTTGAAGTGCATCAAAATGCTGCTGCGTTTTCGCGTTTGGCTCATTTTCCATCCGAAAAACACGTTGTCTACCTGTCCTGTAGCCTACCACTTGTTATGACTTCTCTCTCTCGCGTATTCCGTTAAGACCCACCCCATCTCACTCCTCCTGCTGAAACCTACTAATCAGAGTAGGGGCGGGTCTTCACAGAATACGTTTGGGGAACAAAATCAAGCTTTTTAACAGGCGAGTGGATTTTGGCAGGCAGTGAGTGCGGACTAACAATTGAACGATAACAAGAACGGCTCTCACCAAGTACGACTCGGTTCCCCTCGTTCATACCAAAGAGCCGTTCAAAAGAATCGGCTCGTTCGCGACCGACACATCACTAATTCCTTCCTGGATATTATTTTAGAAACTGCTTTCATCGCGTCGCGATGTTTCCAGAGAGAACAGCTGTGAGGTCCGTGCAGAAAGCAGAGCAGTGTGTATAATATATATCACTCAGTATAACAGGCCTACTCTCTTTATTTGCTTTAGTTTAGTAGATATCTACAAACAAAGAGTCGATATTTTTCTAAGACCATTTAGTGCTTCACATAATAAAATACACAACGGCATTAGCCTAATTATGCTTTAGGAGTTGTAGGTGTGTGTGGTACAGTGTGTAGGTGTGTGTGTGGTACGGTGTAGGTATGTGTGTGGTACAGTGTGTAGGTGTGTGTGTTGTACAGTGTGTAGGTCTGTGTGTGGTACAGTGTGTAGGTGTGTGTGTTGTACAGTGCGTAGATGCGGCGGACAGACGGGTTTCAGTTGGTTTGGTGTCCTCTGCTTTACTTTTAATACTTGTAAATAAAACTTTTGGCCCGTAATTTCAATTCCCCATTTCAGCGACCAGAGAGAGGGGGGGATATATCCAGTCTCTGATTGTGTTACGTTATCATGAGAGTGCTCTCATACTTTAAATTGTATATATTTATATAAATATATTTGTGTGTGTGTGTCTGCATCTGTAGCCTTTTATTGTCTCATTATACAGCACTCTCAATGAATTCAAAGTAAATTGTATATAAGTCGTCATGAACACATCTGTCCATCAGACAGAGTGCTGCTGTGCCTCCTGTCATCATTAATGGACGTCTCTTTAAAATGACCGCTCAGAGGAGAGGAGTTCTCATTTCTCTAACTGCCTGCTGCTTCCACTCCTCTCTCCTCGGTTCCCCTCCTCAGTCCTCCGCTCGCATCTCCTGTGGGCGGGACTAAGTCTCGAGGATAGGAGTCGAGGAGGGGAAATTAGAGTATTGAGAAGCCTCTATTGTCTGTTTATGTGAAATATGTAGAAGCCATCATTAAATTGTAGACCAATGCATGATTAAATACACAAAACATGTGTATTATATTATACATGAATAATTGTGTATTAGTTCTATCATTATAGAGAACATTTAGAATCAGATTTTGAGACAGTGAGCCGCTGGGAAAGTCACACCGCCATGGAGCACAAACAGTTGCTGACGTGATGTTTTCTTCGCATTCTCAGGCATTCCATAAGGAGGGTAAGGAACTCACGCTTGGGACCACCAGTGTCCACTCCATCCTCAGTGTGTCCCTCATCATCAGTGAACTTAACTGACATCTCATGAGAGGGGTCGAATGAGGCTCCTTTGAAGCCGTGGATTGCTCCATCCCACACATTGGCTCTATTCATATTGAACCTGCTGCAAGATGTATTTGTTATTTTTGAAGAGAGTTCTGCAACAATGTGTGCCGCAGTCAGGTATTCTGTACTGGGAAAGACAAAGTGATGTATTGTAATATTAAATGATGAAGCTAGTAATAAGATTTACAGTATAGAATAGAACAATTAAGTGGTAATAGTAACAATTAATACCCTTGCTCCATTTTGTGTTCTGGCTCAGACTGGCTATCAATAATGATAAGTGCATACACATTTGTGTAGTTGCTGCAGTGAGAAGACAGTTGAATAATTATTTTTAAATACATAATATATGCATGACAGTCAGATTTACAAAAGGATGTTGATCCTCTTCCTGTTTTTTCAATACATTGGGTTCTAAACTGACAACAGCACTTTTGTCATACTCCTGCACAATCCTTGTAAACATTTGAAATGGATGCAACATACAATATCTGATCTTTGAAAAATATTTGTGGGTATTTTTTTAATCGTCTTCACTAAGATGTCAGATGTTGTGGGTGTCATTTGGAAATGTATGAAAGTATAATTGTTCTGCTTCCTGGCAATGTTACCCACTGTGATTGGAGGCTTTACAAACAAACAAATGTAAAATAAAGATACACAGCAAACAACTGTGTCAAGATGCAACTATCAACACCGTTTACCTATAGAAGTGGTTCTGAGCCGGGGCAGACAGGACCTCTTCCTGGAATGGGGTTGGTGCTCCATCCTATTTTTACCCAGGAAATAAGTTCAGTGGATCTAATGACAGTGTCATTATCACACAAAGGTATTTATTGATTTCATGTTCACAAATTCAAACCTACATGGTATAATTTAATTTGTAATTAGTCTTACCCGATCAGACGCTGGTTGTGGGTGCCTGAGAGGTCCGATAAAGGTAAACAACAAATATATTCAAACTACTGTACTGTTAAAACATTCTGCTTCTTGTTTCACAAAATAGTATGTTGATAATGTTTTATTTTACCCTGGCAAACTGTTGTCCATTCGTGGAGTACTCACTTTTGGAACATTTGGAATGTCCCACACCTGCATACTGTACACACAAATGACTGACTGAAATAAAATAAATTCACTTTAATTAAGAATAAATGCCACGATAAATCCAAACTGACCAAGGTACATTATATTGTTGAGCGTCCTTTAACTCTCACATTAGGATTTACATTGGGGCACAATAAACCAACTCCTCTCTGCACCTATAATATATCTATATGATGTCAAGAGTTACATTTAGGTGCACAGTGCTGTCTCTTGACTTACAAGCTCTTTTACTAAAGAAGCTAACGCTAGCTGGGTAAATATGACGCTCTTTGTATCAAAACAAAAAGTACCTTCTTATACACAAGTTATTGAGCCGTTTCCGCTCTACATCCTGAACTCCTCCCTTCGATGCAATGCACTTCCGTTTTGGCGGACTGGGTTTGTTTTGCTAGCTAGCTCCGTTGTGCCGACAAAGCACTGATATCGCAGAGACAAAGAGGATATAACAATTACAACATGAAGAAAAGTGGTTCGGGAACTACGTGTGCGGTAGTTGGTTGCAATCACTCGAGAAAGCACCTGAACGAGTGGTTAGATAGAGAGTGCTACGACCACAAACCAGCACCCAGCACCCAGCCATGTTGTTCATTAAATACAGATAAACACAACAAATACTGCATGCATTGTATTTTTTAATATTATATATGAATATTTTCATAGTGATGTAATTGTGTGGGCTGCTTTTATATTTTAATTTGTAATACCTGTTAGGATTAAACATGTGATCTTTCTTGTTGAAGCCATTTCTTTAGTTTCCTCTCAACAATTAATTCATTCAGTGTTATTTATGTACAGTATGAGCTTAATATGAATGATGAACTGTGTTAAAAGAAATTGTAGCACTCTAAGGAACATATGAAATGCAATAATGCAATAACAGTGCAATAATGAAATTAAATTACATCAAACTTTATTTTCACTCAAACAGTACAGGCACATATGATATATTGCACAGCATAAAGAGATCATGTAAATTGTGCATTATGTAAACAACAGACAACTGTTGGCTCCTGTGGGCATGACCTAAATAAGGCAGTTTATTTTGGTTTTAAAATGCTGAGATATTTACTGCAGAACTGTAACCTTCCCTCAACAAAATCGTCAACAATTTTCGGGAGCATGTGGGCAAAGTAGAATGTGCGCAGCCTTATGATATGCCTTCAGACTGTCCATTGCTTTTCCATCTATTGCCATGGATTGAACGAAGTAGGAGCAAATTTTGCTGTACGTTATGCTGGGCCACGTCGTCATGTTATCCTCCTAGTTTTGCACTGAATTCGGGTGGGGGAGAGTAACGCCATCTCCAGTCAAAGAAGTAGAATCGTGTTCCCAAGCTAGCATCACTGTTAGCATCGAAATCGCTGTGTTTACACCAGTGCCCGTCTGACTGTTTACACCGGTTTACACCGACAGACGCTGTGCAAAACACTTCCGGCGGAAATGAAGTGCATTTGTGTAGGGTTATGGCGCTACCCGTGTTTTGGCGCGTAAACTTGTCTATATATCGACTTTTTCCACTTCGATCAACTTTGTTTCCTCCGGCTTCAATTTGCAGCACTCTTGTTTGTTCTCTCTATGTCTGGTCAGACATCAATCTGTTCCACGTAGCGCGCCCCCTAGAGGCCTGGAGCACTTCTGGAATGTTTTTCTTTTGTATGTGTTTTGGGATTTGTATGTGCTTTGGACTTTGCATATCGTTTTGGTATTTGCAGCGTTTTTTTGTTGCGTTTGTTTTCGGGGGTTTGTGAAAAGTAGATAGGGCAGACAAGATGATACTTTCTAGAGATGGAAATTCAATGAGCAGAGTACCGAAAATCAAGGAAGCTGGAGACGATGTGTTCGTCTCCAGCTTCCTTGATTTTGACTTGACCAAGGAATACAGAAGATAACTAATTCAAACCAATACATGTAAGCAGTCATATTATATGCCACTATCTCTTCTGCCAACTGTCCTCGGGTCTGCATATTTGAGTGATTCTTAATTGAGTCTTCTAATCAGAACCAAGCCCCCAGGAAGTGCATTGGACCGCAACACTAATGTTTGTAGTGGTCAAACGGTGGTGTTTGTAGATGTAGGTGCATTAATAAACAAGGCAAATCAGGCTGTGTCTCAACGCCGTGTATTCACATTAAGCAGGTAATCATACAACTGGGGTAGAGTCACGTGAGGCAGATATATATATAACACAGGCACAATACGTCCACAGGGTGGAGCTGCAACCTAGCCTAAACCATTCTGTAACATCTCCCTTCCTTTTGTTAAGTAACAACACAGGATCAATACTGCCATTTAACTGTTGACCTTTAAACAGAACATTAATCAAATGATTTCAACAACAAATAGTGCACCTAGCAAAGACACTTCAATAATAGCTGGATCAGAACACATCAGCAATAAACTCAGAACAATCAATCACATTTGTTTTACAATCTCTCCACTTCCTTTTTTTTCTTCTTTTTTTAAATCTTTATCGTCCATGTGTGTTTGAGTGCGCACAGTCCAAGTGTGTGTGTGTGAGTGTGTGTGTGTGTCCTAGAGGTCAAGTCTGTCAGGAGGTCTAATCAGCCGTCCGCTCCGGGAGAAGGCCCGGCCCTGTAACTCACGGCATGGTGTACCCCCAGTCTGCGGGGAAGACCGCGACGACCTCGGGGGTGATGGCCTTGGAGACTCCTCGGGGACGCAGACGACCTCTCTGGCCCTCCCCCCACTCGCAGGCTGCTCCGGGGCCGATTCTGGGAGAACTGACGGCTGGAGAAGGGCCGCCTCTGCTGGTCGAAGATCAACCCTGTTGCGCCGATACGTGGTCCCCTCCACACCGACCAGATAGGACCGGAGTCCCAACTGCTGAAGGCACACACCTCTCCTCCATCGGCCCGTCCTGTCTCCTGGGAGCGGCTTCATCCGTATGGGCTGGCCGACGTTCAGCTCCGGCAGATCCTTGGCAGATCTGTCATATGTCAGCTTTGCTGCTTGATGTTTCACTTTCAGCTTGTCAGGAACACCCGTGACGACCTGAGGCACCAGTAGCTGGTCGGCCACAGGGAGAAGGGTTCTCAGTCTCCGCGACATAAGCCGCTGTGCTGGGCTGCAATGCATACCCTCAGTGGGCGTATTTCTCCAATGCAATATGGCCCTCCAGGGGTCCTCTTTGGCACGGTCTGCCCTTCTGCACAGGCTCTTTACAATTTTCACTGCTGACTCCGCTTTGCCATTAGCCTTTGGGTGCCTCGGTGAGGACATGACATGCTCAAAACCCCACTCTCTCGCAAACGCCCGGAACTCTCCACCGGCAAACTGGCCTCCACCATCAGAAATGGCCCTGTCTGGGACACCGTAGCGTGCAAACTGTGCCTTGCATCTACGGATCGTGGTGTCCGCTGATAGGTCAGGGAGCAGGTCGATCTCCCAAAAGTCAGAATAATGGTCCACCACGAGCAAGAAGTTCTGTGCTGCGTAGCTGTACAGATCCATGCTTACTAGCTGCCAGGGACGTGTGGGGAGCGGGTGTGACATCATAGTCTCTTTCTGTTGTTCGTGTGCATACTCATTGCACACAGAGCACTTTTGCACATAATCCTTGACTTCCCCTTGCATACCGGGCCAGTAAAGTGTATCACGGGCTTGCCTGTAGCACGCCTCGCCCCCCACGTGGTTGTAGTGGATCCGTCTCAGCATTTCCGGGCGCATAGCTTTTGGAATGATGACGTGCTGACTCCTGAAGAGCACGCCATCCTGTGCACTTATCTCATCTCTGACGGCCCAGTAGTCCCTGACGGCTACAGGGGTCTCCTCTTTGTGTCCTGGCCATCCCTCCAGCACGACAGACTTAAGTGTTTGAAGACACACATCCTCCTCAGTGTGTGTCCGAATCTGTGCCAGGCGTTGGCTGCTGACATTTAAATAGTCTGCCTGCTGAATGGCCGCCGTGTCACACTGCTCCTGTTGCATGCTGCAGACTATTTCACGTTGGTACAGTGTGTCTGTTCTCTGTGGCGGGGTGGTGGCTCTGCTGAGCGTGTCACTTATGTACATCTCAGGGCCTGGCTTGTATACCACCGCAAGGCAGTAATTCTGAAGTGTGAGGAGCATGCTCTGAAGGCGCTTTGGCGCACTGAGGAGGGGCTTGGTGAAGATGGACACCAGCGGGCGGTGGTCGGTCTCTGCAGTCACATCACCCCTCCCATATAGATAGTAGTGGAAGCGTTGGCAGGCGAATACGATGCTCAGGCACTCCTTTTCAATCTGTGCATAATTTTGCTCTGTTTGGGTCAATGCCCGGGAGGCGAATGCGACAGGCTGCCCCCTTGAAGCAAGCAGCAGCCCAGACCCGCCTGACTGGAGTCGCTCTGTACGGTGACTGGCTTGCGGACGTCATAGTACCTTAGGACTGGCACCGCCGTGACCAGTGCCTTGATTTCCTTCATGGCGGCATCATGTTTGGGCAGCCAGTGCCACATCACATCCTTGTCCAGCAGTCTCCTCAGCGGCTCACATACCGCTGACAAGCGTGGCATGAATCTGGACAGATAGTTCACGAATCCGACACACCGCTGGACCCCTTTTGCGTCTGTGGGGTTTGGCATGTCCAGCACCGCCCTGACTTTGTCAGGGTCAGCCTTGAGGCCCTCCGCGGACAGTATGTGGCCGTGGAAGCGGACCTCCTTCACTCGGAACTGCAGCTTTTTCAGGCCCAGTCTCAGCTTTACTTCCCTGCATCTGTCCATCAGAGCGATGAGGTTTGTGTCATGGTCCCGATTGGCCTCATCCTCTGTGTCCCCACAGCCGACTACAAGGATGTCATCAGCTATGGGCTCAATCCCTGTCAAGCCAGCCAGCAGCTCATGCTGCTTCCTTTGATACAGCTCCGGGGCAACTGACACACCGAAAGGAAGTTTCAGCCAGCGTTTCCTACCCCACGGTGTCCAGAATGTTGTCATCAGGCTGCTTTCTTTATCCAAGCGGCACTGCAGGAATGCATCACGTGCATCCACCAGGGTGAATATACGTGCCTTTGGCAGCTTATACAACACGTCATCTAAAGTGGGCATAAGGTAGTGGGACCGTTTCAGAGCACGGTTGAGATGCTTCGGGTCAATGCATAGTCTCAATTTGTCTGGCTTTTTTACTATGACTAGATTGCTAATCCAGTCCGTGGGTTGAGTGACTGTGGTCAAGTGTCCCTCCTCTTCATATCGATCAAGCTGAGCCTTAACAGCTGCCTTGAGGGCCACTGGAACGTTCCTGGGAGCACACTGCACCGGTGTCACAGTGCTGTCCAGCTCAAAGCGAATATCACCAGGCAGAGACTCAACAGGGCTGGTGAACACGTCGTGGTAGGTGCTGACAAGACACTCCTTGGTCAGGTCTCCCTTCCTGCAGTGCTCCACCTTATTCAGCTCCTCAGGAATGGTGAAGCGTATCAGACCAAGTCTCTCACATGTCTCACCCGAAAGCAAGGGCCTCTGGCCAGTATGCACGATCTCAAAGTCCAGTCTGTGCGTCTTACCCCTAATGACGCATTGTGTGCTGTACACACCTAATGAGCTCATCCACTCACTGTTGTATAGTTTTAATCTGGTGAGACTCTTCAGAAGAGGCGTTCTAGACGCCAGTCTCGTCTTGTCCTTGATGCTCATCACATTGCAAGTGGCTCCAGAGTCGAGCTGGCACCTCTGAACCCCACTTTGCAGTGGCAGGTTGACAAACCACTTTTTACCTTGAGTGCTCACAGCCCCCACGCTCTCCGCTGTGTACACGTCTCTCTCATCGCTGTCCTCCAGTTCCCCTGGCAACGGGTCATCCACAGCATTCAACTGGCGTGCCTGCTGGCCTCTTTTCATGCATACTTTTGCAAAATGGTTAGCAGTGCCACACGAGCGGCACGATTTACCAAAAGCAGGGCACAGGTCCCGCCCGCGCTTGTGCCGTGTGCCACAGTACTTGCATTCGCCAGCGTCTCTCATGCTCTGTGGTTGTGCAGATGTGTTGGTGGACTCGGATGGCCTGCTGGCAGACCTCCGTCCATATCGCTGTCCTTGTGTGGCATTAATGCTGTCTCCAGGTCCAGAGCTGCCCAGTGACATGGTTTTTAACTTGCTGTCCATGACCTCGGCTGCACGGCAAATTTTAATGGCCTCGTCCAATTTAAGGTCCTTTTCCCTTAGTAAACGACGTCTAGCACCCTCGTCAGTTATCCCGAGAACAAGCCTGTCCCTTATGAGTTCATCTTTTATAGCTCCATATTCACAAGAGGCAGCCTTTTCCCTCAGCCTGGTAGCAAACGCATCCAAGAGCTCTCCATCCTCTTGTTTAAGGTTGCCAAAAACGTACCTCTCAAAGATTACGTTCTTTGCGGGCGTGAAGTATTGCTCCAGTGCCACCAGTATATCACCCGCATCCTTTTGTTGGTCCGCGGTGAGTCCCAGGTTGTGTTTGTAAACATGGCGGCAGTCGTTCCCCATTAGCCTCCTTAGCGCAGCTGCTTGTACCGGCTTTTCTTTCTCGCTGAGCCCGGTCGCAAGCAGATAATCCTCAAATTCTGCTCGAAAGTTCACCCAGTTGCCGTGGATGTCCCCCGCCATCTTCATAGGCTCCGGAGGTGGGATGCTGGATGCCATTGTTCCAACGTGACGCTAATGCTAACAGGCTAACTGAAACTGCTAAACCTCACCAAAACAAATAAATACACGCCGTCTCAGCGACGGACAGTAGCATGCAGTCCACAGCTGGGTCCTATTTGAGCTTCTGACACCATGTTTGTAGATGTAGGTGCATTATTAAACAAGGCAAATCAGGCTGTGTCTCAACGCCGTGTATTCACATTAAGCAGGTAATCATACAACTGGGGTAGAGTCACGTGAGGCAGATATATATATAACACCGGCACAATACGTCCACAGGGTGGAGCTGCAACCTAGCCTAAACCATTCTGTAACAGGTGGTACTACAGCTTCCTGTCAGTCCGTGGCATCATTGTAGGCTAAAATACCTTTTCCCATTGACTTACATTGGGAAAGACAAGTCTATAAATCAGCAGATCTTCGCTAAATAAACCAGTATGATCACTCTTAAAGCCCTTATTTTAAATCTTTAGGGTTTAAAATAACTAAAATTGAATCCTGAGTTATTTTCCTTCTCCATTTATGTGACGGAGCCGAGACTAGGGCTGTGCATCTTCACTGGTCTCACGATTCGCTTCGTTGCGTCCTCAATTTTCTATATTACTGCAAATTGCTTCTTTTCCATCAATGAATACATGCAGTAAATACATATGAACTCTCTTTTTATTATTTAGAAAGTGCTTCAGAGATCAATAACATAAATGTATTGACATTAATTTATAAACCAAAATAAATCAATTGTATAGCTCTAGCATCCCTATACAGTATCAGTGTGTGATATTGTTCCATCCTCAAAACAAAAAACTAATACTTCTGCAGTCTAGCTGCAGCTTCTAGCAACGGCCTTCTGTTAAAAAAAGGACACTGAATGTCCTGAACAGGGTGGGAATTTCACGACGGCCACGACGGCCATGGCCGTCGTTGCCCCGCACTTTGGCCGTGATGCCCTGTGAAAAAAAATGCAATTCACGGCCAAAGTGGCCTTTGTGCCCCTGTCAAAAGTTCCAGTGTAAACAACGCTGGTGAAGTCATACTAGTGCGCGCAGTAGGATACTCCCGTGCCTGTGGATCAGAGCGATTGCTCTGCTGTGATTGTTCAGTCAGACATGCCGTGTAAACAACGCTAGTGAAGTCATATTAGTGCGCGCAGTAGGATAGTCCCGTGTCTGTGGATCAGAGCGATTGCTCTGTTGTGATTGTTCCGTCAGACATGCCTGTAGGGGCCCGACAGCCTTCTCCTCAGCCGCTGGAACAAATCTCGAAGTTGCTTTAAAAGTGTCAGAACAGTGTTTTCACAACTGCATTATGCTGCGTTCACAACGGACGCGATGCGAACATTCTCATCGCTCTAACCGCTGGAGTTTCACCGCGGCTGTCAGCTGTGTTTAATCCTGTCAATCAAACAGGACGCGCTGGTGAGGGGGCGGGGCTTATTTCAATGTAAATACTATGGAGGAAACCAACTACGACAAAATTAATCTATTTTACCGTGATTTAATTGTAATCAGGACTCTCAAGTTTTGAACAGAATTCAGAGTGAGATTTGGTACTCCAACTTCTGGCTCCCCTCAAAGTTCCCATGAAGCCCTCTGTACCGCGAATGTCAACGGGGGGGGGGGGGGGGGGTGCTAGTGAAGTGCACACGTCTCAAACAAGCCTAGTTTGTTTACAAAATTGCGGCGCAACTTGGTGGGCGGTACCCTGGAAAGAAATCTCTGCGTGAGAAATACAAGGTGTGGCGTGTGAGCGTGTGAATGGAGTGAAATGCGTGTGTCTCACGCCAAATGCGTGAGACTTGAGAGCTCTGTGTAATACACGTTTCAAAATGATGCTGAAGTAACTACATACTGATACATACTGATTGCCAAGTCTGCAGACAAGACGGCAAGCGAAAAACCTTTTAAAATGCGTGTTTTCTGAATGGATCAATAAGGCTAAACTTACCTGTAGCTGCTCCGTCCACGCTCACAACAACGTCCTAAAGACAGAATTAAAGCAGCGATTGTATTCGCCATGACAGTCTGTGGTTTGTACATGTTTAACTTTTGTCCAGAGCTGTGAGCACACACACACACACACACACACACACACACACACACACACACACACACACACACACACACACACACACACACACACACAATGTATGTGCAGAGTTTGACCCTTGAAGGCTGTTTCTTCTGCTCTGAAATTGAATATATTTGTTACATATTAATATAATTTTAGATGTTTTGATTTGATTTTTTGAATGGGAGAAGTAGATGGAAAACATACCAAACACTAATTATTCAAAGTAAAGTATTTTATTTTATATACGGTAATACTAAGGAGGCATAGGCCTATATGATGATATAATGTTTGACATTATTGATATTAAAACAGTGATTTGTTTTTCTTATCAGAAAGTGAAGTTATTTATTTGTAAGCTCCAAATCCAAATGTTTCCCTCAATGGCCTTTGTGCCCTGGCATGTGGCCTTTGCGCCCAGAAAAAATGTGTGACACCAAAGGCCAAATGGCCTTGCCCCTAAAATGACGAAATTCCAAGCCTGGTCCTGAATGTGGCATCACAAACATGACTTGAGTCTGAACACAGCAGACAACAGGAGTATTTACAACAAACTAAAATACTGCATTTGGGTGCACTCTGTCTTACTGTTACATAAATCCCATGATTGTATGAGATTAAGTCAGCTTCATCATATCTCAATCAGTGATTAAGTGAATAATAAAGTTTCTATCAGGTTACTATCAGCCTGTCACTCATTATTTTCAGGGGGGGCGGGGTTTGGAGGAACAGAGGAGACGTGATCGTGGAAGATTTTTCCTCCTTCCTTCACAAACTTTACACACGTATATATCGTCTGAAAATAATAAGAGGATATTCACACTCTGCAATCCAAGACTTAACTAAATCAACCAAAAACCTGACATGATTGAGAGTATTTTTTAAAAACATAAATCCCTGTGTGTCTGAGCCGCAGCGACACGGACTGATTCAGAGCGGGTCCTTCTGCTGTTGGTTCTGGACTGGTGTTCTTGTGTTGGTGGATAAAGCAGACTGCTCCGTGTTTGGTGTCACTGTCACGTCTGTTCCCTGATCTCTGCGTCACCGACCGATTTGATATCAAAGTGACCGGAAAAAAAACTTTATTGTAAAGCTGCGGCCGTAAAATCAGGAAGCAACGTTACTACGCTATAATCGATTATGTTCTGTCACTGCATCGATGCAGAATCGTCCACGTCCGCATCGCGATGCATCGTAGAAACAAATAATTTCAACACCCCAAGCCGAGACCAGCTGTGACGCTGTAGATCGGAGGCGGGGCTTAAGCTGGGGCCTACAGTACATACGGGTACTTTTGCTCCAGCCAGGCCCTTTTGGCTTCGTGCGCCACTGAGCAACTTTCATAGGAATGCATGCACCTCCAACCCCAGTTCTCGTTATACATCCATGGTCAGAACACGTTTACAGTCCAAAAGCTACAGCTGCCATTACAAGAGGAAAACGGATGATTGTTAGAGCTGATCCTCTTATCTCAGAGAGACACACATAGGGCCATCTCAATGAATGTGCCAGATCCATCTATTGACTGGGAGTCTGTCTAAACATTCAAACATGATTGGGTCAATACTTATATACTATATAATATATACAATACTGGAATTAAAGACTAGTTAAGTAAAGTTACTTCGTACCTGCAAATCTAGGAGACCTTGTCATCAAGAAGCTTCCCAGGGTTGTATTCATTACAGGGCTGTTGGAGCCAGTAGCGTGGCGTGGGGAAAAAATTAGTGGAAGCCAATAATATGTCCTTTCTTTTGGGTCGGGGGTGTGGTGGTCAATGTAACACTGTAACCAGATGAGTGATTACAGCACCCGGTATCATTTTACACACATTTGTATCATACAGATGCAGGACTTACACACGCCTGTTATCTAACCGACAGCTCCGCACGCACTCTCCATCCGAAACTCTAATAAGCATTCATTCACAAACTAAATCAGGAGACCTTTAACGTGTTACGTCCGATTCGCTCCTTTTTCCTCGCTGTACACAGCTCCAGTTTGGGCATTGGCCTGTCATCAGATTGTATTTGTTGTTGCTGCTGTAGCGGAAGTTTAGTACAATTCTTTTTTGATTAAATACTCCAAATCTCCACCCTCCATAATTGTACTTGCTTCAGTTGCTTGCTACTTTCTAACGGCGGTGGGAGTGGTGCAGTGGCGCTATCTATCTTCTATCGGTTAGATTTATGATTCAAAAATTATAAAAGTAGGGTAGACATGTGGATATTATCCGGCTAAACAAAACGTGCATTTATCTAACAGCTTCGTTTTCCACAGACCTTATTTAGAGCTATTTTCCAAAATCCTATGGAGAAATCTCATTGCTTTTTTGTTGAGGGAACGCGAGCGCAGCTTACTTCCGGGTTTTAGGACGTGTCACTGCACCACTAAGTTGATGCGATTTGATTGGATTGTGAGGAAAGGGAAGCTAGCCGCCTCTGGCTTCCTTTGGCATGGCCCTGACAAATCACACGTTGGCAGGGGCATGACGTGAGCCTCATCTGATTGGTCAATCCCTCCATTCTTTTTACCAAGGGAAGCACATTTTGGCTGGCCTCCTCTCCAACAGAGAGTGCAATCTACTGTTTCACCATAACATCTAGAGGGGCGCTGTTTCACTCTTTGTAAAATACTCAATGAGAATGGGGGAAAGACGGGCCGGCAGCAACACACAACAAAGAATTTCCGAAACTAAACGAAGTGTTTTTATTTATTTATTACAATTACAACTACAATCCGAATAAACAGGGGAAGCCTGGCTTCCCTTGGCCTCCAGGAGAAAACGCCACTGGTTGGACCACATTGCATTATATTGTGTTGTGTTGTTATTGCTTTGAACCCAGTTGAGCTGCCCCACATCGAGTCAGCTCCATAATTATACTGCACTACACTCTGAAATCTCAACCTGCAGTTAGTGAGGACTTTTTGTCTTTGTGTCTAGGCATCACCACGGTGCTGACCATGTCCACCATCATCACTGGAGTGAATGCGTCCATGCCCCGGGTGTCCTACATCAAGGCAGTGGACATCTACCTGTGGGTCAGCTTCGTCTTTGTCTTCCTGTCTGTGTTGGAATACGCCGTCGTCAACTACCTGTCCACCGTCCAGGACCGGAGAGAGCGCAAGATGAGAATGAGAGCACGATCTCAGGTTGGTTTCCGCTCTACGCTGTTTGAGAAAGACTTCAGAATGCCATTAAGTATTTAAATAAAAGAGGCATCCCTCTCCATTCAGGAGCCAGACAAGTCTCTGTAGCTGTTCAGAGGCTCCCCGCTCTAAATGCACTCTTGTGACTTAGTCATTTCCACTTCATAGAGAATCTGTCTAGGTACAAAAAGAATAAGCGAGAAACAAAGAGAAAGAACAATGAGAGTTTGTATGCGAACAACATGCTTTAAGAAAGTTGATCAAGTCATCATAAAAACATCTCATGCCTAAAATATGTTCAATAGAAAGGTTTAAATCAGCTAGCCAGAAATTTAATATTTTTTCAATTGATTCCAATGAGAACCGAGTGCATGCCATCGGAAGCGGCATCTTCCAGCGCCTAGCATAAAATCGAGGATCTCATTATTTTGACCTTAAGAGCTATTTATGAGACCCAATCCTAGAGCTACTCCTCCTGTATCTGTATCAAATGCACACATTGATGCCGCCATATGAGACAATAAAAATAGAAAGTATTTTTAATAGTAACATTAAACTGGGATTAATTTGCATCTTAAATATTAATATATGCACACAAAATGTATCCAACCTTCAAATTGACATTTTAAATCAACATTTCTCTGCACACTTACTAAAGAACAGTTAAAAACAACTACTTGAGTAGTGACATTATCCTATCCTTAAAACCCTGCTTTGTATTGGTCCGGCGTAATAGTATAGCTTCAAATATGTGTGTGGAAATCTCAGTTCATTTGTAGGGCTGCAAGATTATGGCCAAAAGGTTTGCTGTTTTCATTCAAATCTTTATTTAACCAGGTGGTCCCAATGAGACCATCGATCTCAGCGGTACCCGGTGGGGGGGGGGGCTTTGGTTTAAAGCTCACGATTTGGAGCAGAGACACACGCTAACTAAGCCAACAAACCAGTAGCGTAGGCAGAAATGTACTTTAGGGTGGGCATGTAAAAAATAGGGTGGGCCAGATTTTTCTTCTGCGCATCAGAAGCTAACAACAATCCCCGCCGGTACCGGTGGCAGATTACTTTTAGAATACTTTCGGAATACTTTCTTTTTCCATAACAGATGGGTTTTGGTGAACAGGAGACACGTGTTTTACTGTTTTAATGGCTTATCAAGAGCACAAACACAACATCTTGGCGTCATTCTGGACAGCTCTCTCATCTGCACCCCACATAAAAAACATCACCCGTACTGCATTCTTTGTACTGTCTTAAAACCTTTCCTTGGAATATGTTATGAATTGTAAGGTGTCCTTGGGTGCTTTGAAAGGCGCCCCTAAATAGAAGGAATTATCATTATTATTCATTCTTATTATCTGAAACGATGTGATAACTTATAAAACTTTTTCCAGTCACTTGCCCCATGCATTCAGCAGCAGCAGGCCATTCACTTTGATTTTATCCCGTTATAAATATCATCATTTCGACAATAAAGAAATGCTACATAAACGTTATCTTGCACATTTTATCTAACCATCTCCGTTTCTAACTTTCAATATATTTTAAAAGAGATCTCTCTCTCTCATCTGCGTGCGGGGGCGGGGCCTCACAGACACGCTGCATCTCTCTCTCGCACACAGTTTTTCCGGTGTGAGTACCATATGTGTTCGGGGTACCATAGGTGTTCGGGGGCCGTCTCTTACCAATGACGTCACGCATTGTACGCATTGTGATTGGCTGTACGGTAATTTACCCAGGGGTGCTCGGGGGCAAATCATCACATCTAAAGATCATGACGAACCGAATGGAAGTATTCCTATACTCCTAGCGTGTGAAATTTTTTATGAAAAACATGTAAAAAAAATATGAAAACGGAGCAATGGCTGTATGCCATTGGCTGTACGGCAACTCAAGAGGACCATCATACACGGTAAAATTCCGAACATTTAAACATAGCCTACACTTCATTCTTTACTTTGTCCGTTATTAGGGATGTCCCGATCACCTTTTTTTGCTCCCGATCCGATTCCGATCATTTGATTTTGACAATTTGCCGATACCGATTTTTCCCGATCCGATCTTTATGCAATGCATTAAGAGAAAAAAAAGAAAAAAAGCATTCAAGTTGTCCCTTAAGGTTATTTTTTTATTTAAATTGGATATTCTATCCAACATGGATATAGCTTCTTTCTTTCACAGCAGCATTGGATCAGTTCAGTTGTGCAGCATTGGATCAAAACAAAATAAAGCTTTCAGTACTCGTTAGCTTACTGCTACAATTAGACACTGCGCCCTGCCCATTCTGTTGCCAGATTTGAGAGAAATAAGCAACCAGGTCTATGAAAACAAGCCCAAAGAAGCAACACATACATGATGTTGTGTAATTTGAAACCAAAACTAAGGCCTCAGGATGACTTTAAGACTTGAACATGGTCATTTTTATTTTGTAACATTGAATACAACATTTTAAAAAAAGTATTTAAAAAAAACCGAAAAAAAAAAAAACCCCGATCCCCGATTATTTTCCTCCCGATTCCGATCTTTTGAAAATCACGTGATCGGCTCCGATCACGTGATCGGATCGAGACATCTCTATCCGTTATTATATAGAAGATATGATATAGGCTATGTTTCCATAGCAACAACTTCAAAGAGGAAGTTAACCTAAATTACGTTAGCATTTTCAATGGAAATATACATCGAAACATCATGTTTCAGTAAAAACAAGGCCCCACTGATCATCTACTCTCTGAGACAATTCCAGGGATGCCTGACTTGAGTTTCTAGCGCCAGGGAAAGTGGACAAAAGTGCCCCAGATCAGCCTCTTAATTTACACAGGGCCTAGTACTTAGCTTTGGGCATGAAAATTCAGGAAACTCCCCTGAGTATTTTATTACACATCTCAACTTTGGAGAGGAGTTGGGGGACAAACGACACATCAAATCACATCTCCACATCAAGCCGAAGCTAATTAGAATATTCTTGACTGCCTAGCCTGCGGGGAAATTGGTGTGCGTAAGGTCATTGACGTTGTGACGTCATTGGTAAGAGACGGATCCCGAACACATATGGTACTGACACCCGTAATGAATATTACATTTTGTGAGGAAACTTTTCCACTAATAATTCCAATAAGTATTCCAAAATGTATTCACTTCAGGTTTATGAAAATAACTGTAATCAGATTACTAAATTATTATTAAAAAATGTTTTCTTCTGACAGGCCAGCAGCAGTAGAGGTGGGGAGAGGGAGACGTGGGGAGAGGGAGGCGGGGCTATTTCATCGTTATAAGAAAATGATCGTATAGATCAGGGGTTCTCAACCTTTTTTGGGCCAGCAAAAAAAGTAGACTTATTTTCTTCCCTGAATATTAATGTTGACTAATATTCTGTGTTATATCATTTAAAAAGCATGTCACTGAATGCCAAATAATAGATTTGATTTAACTGGGCAGTTGGAATATCATTATCATTAGTTTACCAGAGAGCAGAAAAGCCATGTGAATGTGAATTAAAATGATATTTATGAGTGTTAAACAAACTCAGACAAGAGCAGAGAATACAAACAGACTGCTACGGAACAGCAGCAATTTCACACATGTCCAGTGCAGAACAAACAGTAGGCTACAAAACTGTACATTAGGCCTACAGAACTAACAGGTCGGAAAGGTGTTGCATTTCGCCAAATTGCGGGGGGGGGAAGGTTAGTGTGAGCCCTGCGCTTGGTGGTTCTCCGCCAGTTTCTTCACTGCGGGTTGCAGAGAACTTAGTTTCAGTCGCAGTGCACCTGAGGCCGTCAAGTTCAAGCGATTGCGGTACTTGGACTGCATGTGGAGGACCTGGCTGAATCCCTGCTCCACGAGGTATGTGGTTGGGAAAGCCAGAAGAAGCAGCCTCGCTTTCTCCCAGAGAGCCGGGTAACGCTGAGAGTATTTGACCCACATGTTGCCCCAGCCAGAGGTGCGTAAAATAGCCTGGGCCTCATCGTCACTCTGGATGTCGATGAGTTGCTCCTGTATTGCTGGCTCGCATTCCGCCACGTCCGCCTGAAAGGGCTGCACCACCCAGGTGGGAACATCGAGGTCCAAAAGATCTCTGAAGCGGATCTTCAAGTCGGCATTCACCATCCTCAGGTGGTCTGTGTAAATGAGGAGGCGCTCATCGGTAAGAGCCTCAGACACCTGCAATGAGTATAACCAGGAAATTGTTATCGGTGCAGAATGTTACCATCCGATTTGAAACTGGTTATTTTATTGCTAATTAGTTTACTAATTGATGTTTCTTTATTCTCATAATACATTCAGAACATAAGTTATTTATACTAACCAGGAACACAAATATAGTGTTGCATAGAGTAGCCTACATTTATTACATGTATTATTTATTATTATCATTATTTAGTAGCCTAGGCTAGATCACCTTGGTCAACAGCGGGAAATTAGCAAACTGCCTCCTGCCTATGCTTTGTCGGTATAGATCCAGCCTGGAGGTGAGACTGTGGATGACCGCCTTGCTCTGGATCAGAGTAACTCCTTTTCCTTGGAGCTTCAGCGTGACTTCATTCATTTTGCCAAAGAAGTCTGCGAGGTACATGATGTCGCAGCGGCTGGATGACACCTGTTCCCCGAGAGCTGCATCCACCTCCTCCAGGAACTCCACGATGCTGTCAAACAGCTCACAAAAACGAGCAAGGCAGTTTCCTTTTGAGAGCCAGCGGACATCAGTGTGGAGAAGAAGACGCTCAAAGGTCTCATCATTTTCCTGACACAGCTGTCGGAACAATCTGTTATTCAGGGCGTGGGCTTTTATTTTGTTTATTGCCTTTACTGCAACATTGAGAGACTCGTGGAGAGGTGGACTTTTAGATTTGGCCACAAGGTTGTGGCGGTGCAAGACACAGTGGACTGTGAGGACATGCGGGACCTGCTCCTTCAGCAGAGTGGTGAAGCCACGGTACCTGCCAACCATGGAAGGGGCACCGTCAGTAGCACATGCGAGGATGTTGTTGATCGGGATTGACTTCTCCTGTAGATAAGCATCCAGTGCATTAAAAATGGTCTGGCCCTTGGTGTCTGTGACCAGATATTTGGAAAATAAAAATTCCTCAGCCATCTCCTGACTGTTGGAGGTGCTATAGCGGACATAGGCCATCAACAGAACATTGTTGTCAGAAGTGGTTGTCTCATCCAGCTGAAGGCTGAATGGAGTTTCCCGCAGGATGGCACACAGCTGCTCCTCTGTATCAGCGCCCATTTCATCAATCCTGCGTGCTACGGTGTCATTACTGAGTGGGATGGATTTCAGCACCTGTGTGGGATCACGCTCCATCACAGTAGATATGACCTCTTTGATGGCAGGGAGTACCAACTTCTCTCCGATTGTGAACGGCTGCCCACATTTGGCTATCAGCAAGGAGATGTTATATGATGCTATTAGCCCGCTGTCAGTCTGGGTGGTCTTCCTAGCGAAGAGACTGCTGATGGTGCTCCTACCACGTTTCTCTTTGAGGGCCTGGAAGAACGGACGCTCCTTATCTGCCTTATCCGGGTGGATCTTGGTAAGGTGCTCCTTTAAACGTGAGGGTTTCATTCCCTCATTGGAAAATACATGTTCGCAAAGTAAACACATTGGGAGTTGTGCATTGGTAGGAGACGGTATGAAGCCATAGCTAAGATATTCAATAGAGTACTGTCTGCATTTTATCTTTTTCGCGGCCATTTTGCTGATGTGATATGATTTTTGTTGTTTTATGATGCTAATATTTAGGGGGGGGGGGGTAGTGTCACGATATGGCGGCAAACGCTAGAGGGCTAGCTGGTGACATGACAAGACATCGTGCCGGGAGCGGACCGGAAGTCGTTGTAATTTTGAACAAACAGAGCTCTGTGTGGAGCAGCCTGGCTAGCCAGCTCTTCCATGTCGTAGCAGACATAGAAAAGGGTATTATTTTCATAAACTGACCACTTAGTTCGAATCTGTTAGTGGAATTTGTCATATCAAAACATATCAAAATGTAACAAAGTGACACAGATTATTAAAAGTCGCGATCCCAAAATTACAACGACTTCCGGTCCGCTCCCGGCTGCTTTTTGTAGGGTACGTTCTTAAATGCGCTCCGAGCGCTCCGAGCGTTCCCGTTCCACAGTCCAGAGCGCTGCGCTCTGAGCGCTCACAGCTGGGTGCTCTGGCGGAACAGACGGGTTGTCCGAGCGGACTGACCGTTCGTGCATTTACGAACGTACCCGTAATAACACTGCTGACAGCTGACCAATCGCAAGCAGAGTTGTGGTTTCCTATAGCAACAAAAGATGCTGACAGCTGCTTTTTGTACAGGAAAAGACGCTGTGGCCAGCGTTTTTCATGACAAAAAGACATTATGCGTGAACGCCCCCCAAGAACACCTCAACGCCCCCCTTTCAAAAATATTGCTTCCAGCGCCCCCCGATGTTCTCTGAACGCCCCCTGGGGGGCGGTACCGCCCCCGTTGAGAACCAGTGGTATAGATCGTTGCAAGATGAGGGCAGTGGGGGCTCTTCTTGCAGTCTGGCTTTTTAAAAAAAAAAAAAGTTTGAGCCATCATTTATTTTGCAGGCAGCTCTTTGCCTCTCTCACGTTATTATGGCGCGCGCCGGTGTTGTGTCAAATGATGCACCCCCATCATGAAATGCACCCCTTGTCACGGGAACGCGCATTTGTAAATAAAACGTTAAGACGAAAACTAAATGTTCAGGTTTTTTTAATGGTAATTTACAGACTGTGAGTCGCTTAGTGGTAGCTCATATAGTCTTGATTCTTGTGATTAAACTTTTAGCTCCGTATTTTGATGGTAGTGGTGTCGAATACTGGATTTTTCATTAATTCGTCACTTCTTTTACGTTCCCACAGAACTAAACTGCATTCTAATTTAAGTTTAGCTAGAAACTTATTTTCTCCCATGTTACGTTCGTTATGAACGTATCTCAAATACGTTTATTTTCTACATATCTTTGCCATTTATTGTCTTTCATATTTGTCATATAATAAACAAAATATATGTTTACAAATGTTACATAGTCTTTGTCAGCATATTTTTGCCAAGTTATGCACCCCTTGGTAGGCTATCTTACAAAATAAAAGTGTCACATTCATGAAACTTGCTCCATTCATTGGTAGGCTACTAGTCCTACAACCATACCCTAAAAAATGCTTGAGGAAGGGATGAATAGAAACATCTTTTTGGGTGGGGTGCATTTTATGACAGGCCTGCTTATCACAATATGCACCCCCTTGCTATCTTACAAAATACAAGGGTCACATACATGAAACTTGCTCCATTCATTGGCACTAGTCCTACAACCATACCCTGAAAAATGCTTGAGGGTGGGAATAAGACAACCATCTTATTGGGTGGGGTACATATTGTGATAAGCAGGCCTGTCATAACATGCACCCCACCCAAAAAGATGGTTATCTTATTCCCACCCTCATACATGGTTACAAATGTGCGAGGGTGATGACGTCAGAGCCTTGTACTATGTGCCGGAGCCAGAGTTGGGAAGTAGTGGAGTACAAATAATTTGTTGTTGTACTTAAGTAAATGTTTCTGGTATCGGTACTTTACTCCACTACTTATTTCTATGAGGACTTTTTACTTTTACTTCTTACATTTTTAACACAAATAACTACTTTTACTTCTTACACTTTCCAAACAGGCTGGTTCCTTTAGTTTGAATGTGTGCTAGGTGGCGTGATCATTATTATGATCACGTGCCTATTGATTTGAACACGATCCGTGTATCCATCATTGTCAACGTTGTCATGTTGCCGTTGTTCAGCATGGAAACATTCATAAGCTAACAATGACATTATTTTTCTATTAATATAAAGGGAGGTCAGGAGCTCTTTAAAACAGCTGCTAGTTATGGGTACTTTCTACTTAAGTACATTTCAAAGCCAATACTTCTTTACTTTTAATTGAATAAAGAAGTTTAGTCAGTACTTTCTTTCTTTTTTAAACACAAGTAGGCCTATCTGTACTTGAGTAAAGGATGTGTGTACTTTTGCCATCTCTGGCCGGGGACCCTGAAAGCCCGGCCCAATTCCACCCCTGGATGTCAGGATAGATGTTGAATATGAAACCATCAGTGAATCGATCTGTGTCCACACTCTGAATCACTGTTTGGTGTCTGTTCTTATTCTCAGGGAATGAATGGACTCATTACACTGACTGCACACTAAACTCTCCTGACACGGCATGTCTCTACTTATTGCTCTTTAACCTTGATCAAGTAACTCCCAAGATTGATGTCAGGCCTTATGAATTATTCGTGAGCAGCAACATTAACTTTTCATTTGTAATGATTCTGAGATTTCCAAAAACTCAATGAATGTTTCCTACAATGAACACATTATGTTGTATCATACACTCATCACATACACTGTTCTGCAAAAAATACTCATTAGAACAATAAATATGTATTAACCCGCCGCTGAAATTAGTCCCCAACAAATGGTTAGGGTTAGGGTTGGGACAGTCATATGGCACATTGTTGAGATGTCAGAAAAGCATATAGAAACAGTGAAAATGGTTGAAAGAAGTCAAAATGTAAAAGGTTAAGGGAATACTTCATAGCAAAAAAAAAGATCACTGATCAACAGTAGCACTGTAACACTTCCTCTGCACCACTTATACCAAAGCAAATTCCTCATATGTGTAAACCTTGTTCATAAAACCGCTTCTGATTCAGATTCTGAGGACAAATCTAACGTTTTTTTGGGGAATCGTGTTAGTATTACTATTAATTTTTCGAGCAATGGTCAAGAAGTGTTAAAACATCGGCCAGGTCGAAAACTCACTAATTTATTACAACATCAATGAGAATTCTCCCTCTGGAGTGTTAATATGTTGACTAAAGTGAAGGCAAGATGACAAACCTTATGGTATAGTAATGTAGTTGTTGCTCTTGACTAAAGTGCCTTAGCAACACAAAAATGAACAATCACTATCATAGAGTGGTGCAGTGATGAGCGTCGCTTGGGCTTTCTCGACCACAACCAATGGGATTTTACTTTGTATTTGGGAATATTGCAGAAAAACGGATATGTGGGAATTACATGTTTCTGATACTTCCATGTTTTGTTCAGCAGGATAATCTCCACATATTAACAGTACTTTATGATGTTTGAAGTGTTAATACAATCGCCCGAAGTACAAAGCTTTAAAAAAACTAAATTGGAGTCACATTACTTCACTTTACCACCGCTAAGCTAAAGGCGGCTAATGTTTGGCATGATGACGTTTAGTAGTCTCATTTAGCAACCACTGTTTTTAAGTCACATAGAAGCAACGGAAATTCACCAGTGTGGTATATAACCTGATGGATTTTATGTTGTAGAACAAAAGGTGAACATGTTTTGAGCTTGTGTTAACTACAGAAATTCTTTCAGGAATAAAAAAAAACATTTATGAGACCAAAGAACTGGTGAAATGTTAACTAATTTCCGGTTTTCAGGACTCATTCCTTTAACTCTCTAGTAGTGCCCATAAAAAAACACGACAAAAAAAATCATTATCACAGATAATATACCACAGGTAAGGACACGAGGACATTTAAATTCTTATTTAAACACTTTAGGCTCAGGTGGCCTGATAGTCTCCATTAATTTTGGTGTTATCCCTTGATATTCCTTTAGTGGATAAACTGTATTTTCTTTTCCTGCCAGTCACTCCCCTGCACCTGTGGGATCTCCGGGACGCGGACCATGACCATGCTGGACGGTACCTACAGCGAGGCAGACACCAACAGCCTGGCCGGCTACACTGAGGAGCCCATGGTGCCGGAGGAGGAGCAGGAAGAGCTGCACGAGGTTCCCGAGAAACCCGAACACATGGTGGTGCATCTCTCAGTGAGCAGCGAGTCCACCACCACCAAGAAGAAGAAGAGCCTGCGGAAGCTTAACATCATCCAAAACACCCACGCCATTGACAAATACTCACGGATGATTTTCCCTGGGTCATACATCTTCTTCAACCTTATCTATTGGTCTGTTTACTGCTGAGAGACACTCAGAGTCTGGACATAGGGCAGGAGGAAGAACTCAGGCAGTAAAAGCTGCTCAGAATGGGATTATTGGGGAGTGCTGTTGTACTGTGTGTCTGAAGTGCAAGTTCTGCAAAGATTCATCATGGACACTTTGGGATTTATTGAACACTCTTGGTATGTTTTCTCATGCAGCAATTGAATGTTCACTATATAACAAAGAAAAACTGTCATTTGAATGATGTTTTTACACTACTTAGCTAATTATTTTCAAACTTCATGAACTTTCGACTGCTGTTTAAAAGCCCTTCGTCCTCATTTGTTCTGTTCATGAGATGATGCCAACTTTGTATTTGACTCCTAACATGGAGAGATAAGATGATGTGATTATGTAAGCTACTTAGTTGATGGATCTGTGTATTCAAATGTATTTGTAATGATTGTCAAGGCAGGAATCGACATGATCAAAAGGTTTTTAAGGCCCATTCTTTATCAGTCATGATTTAATTTCAAGCAGTGATTCAAATTTCATTTTTAATATGTCAAGATAACAGATTTGGAATATATTCTCCAAGCCTGTCATTCAGTTATCAATTAGTTCAGACGAATCAATCAGACTGAGAGGTTAGCACTGTTAGCATCTCCCTGACACTGTACTTAGCGGTGCTTTTAGCTAAATGCTAACATGCTAACATTCTAATCATGTTTAGCAGGTACTGTTTACCATGTTCACCATCTTAGTTTAGCATACAAACATACATACATACAGCTGAGGCTAATGGGAATGTTTTGCTGGAGTTTGGTCATAAGTACAGGAGGAATTGAATCTTAATGATCATGGCGTTTTATGAAACCTTGCAATCACAATAGTTATTCGAATTTATCGTGCGGAGAACATGAATATCTTTACCAAAGTTTATTGCAATCAATGTGTATATCAAAACCAAAAATGTCAATCTCATGGTGCTACTGGAGGAAGATACAGTCAGATGATCACTACTGCAGGTCAATCCATAGAATATTTGCCATACTACTATCTTAGTCTGGACCAACGTAGCCCCCCCCCCCCCCCCCCCCCCCCCCGAATCTTCCCTAGAGCTCCACTGCTAGCATTGAAAACTGTTTTCTAATCATGACTTTATTCTATCTTTATCAATGGCTAACAGGCTTCCTTACTTCATGGTCCGTCAGATACCGCTTTTTCACCGAGGCAGTTCCAGGGCCAATTTGGAGGCGGTGCCCAATCGCCAACTAGTTGCGCTCGAAGAACCAAGAGCCAGTAAGAGAAACTTCAAATAAGACAATCCCATATTGAAGTCGCTATGTTGCCAAACATTGTCATACAACTCAATTCAGTGTAAAAGGGGTACGAGTGGATTTAATCAATTAGTGATTTCTCTCCGCATTTATATATAAATCAGGTCCATCCTAATGAAATATAAGATGAGAAAATATGATTTATTCCATGTTTTCCTAACACTAGGTGGGCGCTTATTTTTCAAGTGCGTTAAATCCATTGCAAAGAAGTTGGCTAAACACCAGAATTTGCCATGCAGAAAACCATGTAGCACATTTGTGTTTGTTTCATGTAATCACTTACACTTCATTTCACTTACAAAGCCCTCCACCATCTGCCCCCCCCCCCCTACCTCACTGACCTCCTCATCCTCTACCAACCACCCCGGTCCCTCAGAGCCACCTCAGCCGGCTTGCTTTCCAGCCCCAAGGCCAAACTCCGGAGCTTCGGGATAGAGCCTTCTCTGTGGCAGTCCCGAAGCTCTGGAACTCCCTCCCCCAAGACCTCCGTGAGTCTGAGTCCCTCACCCTGTTCCAGTCCCGCCTCAAAACCCACCTCTTCAACTCTGTATCCATAAGCCCCCAACCCCCCCCCTCTCAACCAACTTCCTCCTGACTGTTTTTCTGTTTTGTTATTGTTTCTTTGTTTCTTTTTGTTTTTGTTTTTGTTTTGTTTGTCTACCCTCCCTCCCAAATGTAAAGCGTCTTTGGGTTCAAGAAAAGCGCTATAGAAATATTATTTATTATTATTATTATTCATGTGAAGAATGTTAACAGTCTCCACTTCGCTCACTAGTTGGACAAAAGTGAATGGGGTAAAAATAAATATCTTAACATAAAGACCTAAGGGTAATTATCTTCAGCACCACAATACCACCTGATATCTTGAGAGAATATAACATTTAATTAATTATTACGAGATATACTTGTTGTACTTGCCAGTTATGGCCAATCTCAACTGCTCAACTCAACATTCTCTATTCTGATGTGTTAAGACCAGCATGGCTTTACTGTATAACTGACCTCTTGGTAAACTAGCTTATTAAGTTAGTTTGCACACACTGATTACTTAGAGAACTATCTTATTTGTTGCTAATTCCCTTAGCATGTGACGGGAATGTGCAGATTTATCTTGTCTTTGAAATAAAACTTAAGTCCATATTTGGGACTACTCCCAGGCAGACCATTGAGTTTCCCCAAACTAATTTAGAAATGTTGATTGCACTTTGCGTGAAAACATGATTACCCGCTTGAAACAGCTTGTAATTGATCTAAACCTCCATTGTAAAACTTCTACACTCTAAAGAAATCTAAAAATAACCACCACTAAAATAATATGACCTGAACTCCGGCGTCTATAGATAAGAGATCAACTCAGTGAAAGCACCGTCTGGTGACGAATCAGAGCTCAGTGTGCAGAGTTTAAAGCTATCAAGTAATATTACAGGATAAAGGAAATACAGTTTAAACTGCCGTATGCAGGGAAGACGCCGACGTGTCACAGCTATCATTCATATCACATCATCAATCACATCATCGATCATATAATATCTTAATAGGCTATATCATATATTTCCTTATCTGAGTCAGCTTCGTGAGACGTATCTGGCCGTGCAACACTTACATTGTCACATACTGTATGCAGAAGTATTATTTTAATTTAACGAAACACTCAACTCGAATGTAATTAAAGTCAGATCCACTCGTGTCTTAGACGGGGCAGTGATATCATAAACTGTTAATGTGCGAATTCAAACACTCGTAGTTTATTTATTTTTTTACCAGCTGTTCTGTATTCACCTTGCAGGTGAAACGATGTGGCTTTTATCCTGGATTATGTGTTTAAGTCATGGATCTTTAAAGTGTAACTTCTTGATATTTGTCTAATATTATAGTTTACTTTTCATTAATGAAGTATGACGCTGCGCTGACAGTACGCTTGTCCATGTTTGTGATTGGTCAAATGTTGCTAACCCCGCCCCTTTCACGTGAACGCGTTTTCAGACGGAAAGAGAAACCCTGGGTTGATTTACCGAGTTAATAACCAGCGTCGTAGGACCACTTAGAGAGATCTCGTTTGTTAGGGTTAGTTAAGATAAATCAAACATATCCGGGTTCTGTTGAACTGGTTTCGTAGTACAGGGCACTGGTGGCTGCATAGCAGCGCTATTGTCAAAGACACAAACATTATACATTATGTTTTAATTTTACCAAGATGCAGTGATAACAATATTTGGGAAAGCTTAGCCTTCCCTAGACTACAGTACCCGCCGCCCCTGCCTGAACTGTCTCAATAACAGTTGTTAGAAGACACAACATTGTAAAAAAAGAGGCATCAGCAACAAGAAAACACATATAACAAATTTAAGAAATGGCTCATTGTATCTTTTACCATTTGTCATTAGCCTACTTGTCGAATACAGCCGGTCATGACAATACAAATGTTGTTATGTGGTTCCATTTGTTCCTCTGTGCTGTCAGATACTGTGATGAGATATGGACGGGTTGGTCTACATTTTGTAAGAATACCTTAAAAAGCCTGTGGCTGTAGCAGGTCATCTGTGAGGGCCGCACTAAGGTGGAAAACAAGCTCACCCTGGCCATGTGTATCTGGTATCTGCTATCAGAAAGAAAACATTTCAGCAGCATAATAAGCTTTTCTGTATCATTATAGAGGTAATATGTAATGTTTTATTATCTGCCATATTAAACTCTTTATTATTCATTTATAGTCGTGCAGTGACGACATATTTGTTAACGAAGCCAGAATTTAGCATCGCAAAGGCCCCCTTGATTTTTCCATCCATTTGAAATATTGCAGAAAACAAACTCAAATGTTTTGTTTAGCAGGATAATCTCCACATATCATCACCACTTTCAAGGAACTAAATCACGGTCACATGGCTGTGCGTCACTCCAGCTAAGCTAAAGGCGGCTATTGTGTGGTAGTCCTATTTAGTCAATGTTTTTAAAACACATAACAGCTTCCAACATTCACAAGTGGGATGTCTACTGACATACAGATGTAGCACTCTAGAATGGACTCCACCCAACGGGTTCCAGCCAAAAACCCAGCGGATCCCAGTGGCTGGAAATGTAAAGCCCTCCCACTATTTCCTTAGAGGGCGTTCAGGATTGAGATGGCGCTTCATTCACAAATACACAAAGACATGGGTGAACTTTGGTCTTCAGTTTGTTTGCAGCTCTGCAGTTGTGTTTGCCGAAGAGCATTTAAACACATATTTGTTATGGTTTTCACAGGCTACTATAACGAAAAAACATCAATATTTTAGATCAAATAAAGTACATCTAATCTTATTATCTTAATTGTAATTCAATAATATATAGTCTTTATATTAGAGCTGTCAAGTTAACGCGTTAATAACGCAAAAAATTAATGCCACTAATTATTTTAACGCGATTAACCAACACACTCTCACTCCCTAAACGTCCAGGAGCGACGCTTGGTCAGGGTCCCGTGGCGTGCAGTTCAACCTAGTCTCATAGCATTTCTTGTTATAGTCACGAAATGTAATCTATTGATTCATGTTCAACAACAGGATTATCCCCTTTTTTTCGTGTCACACAGACACAACGATTTTAAAAGCAATGTATATTTTCTACTGGTAATGTGTTTCGTGCCTGCAGCACGTCTTTTTCTCTTTTTGTCGGGTCGTGGAAGACCGGAAGCTGTGTAGTTCATAAAAACATGTTCTTACTCAATATCAAGCCACAACTATTGCTATTATTTTAAATCGTATAATTTCTGACTTTTGTTGCCGTCTGTGAGGAAAATAAATCGGGCTCAGAGCCTCAGAATACTGAAATCTGTATTTTTTAAATCTTTTTTCCCTTTGTTATTGTTTTCAAAATAATACACTGTTATTTACTCGCCAATAACACACAATTATCCTTGCTTTTATTTATTGGTTTAATTCCATGATCTCGGGCTTTTTTGGCGTCCGTCAAGAACTGAATTTCAAAATAAAAATAACCGGAAACAGACATAGGCATTTAGAGCGATTACCCAAGATCCTCAGCTATGGTTTAAGCTCGCTGATTTGGATGTTTTAGCCGCAATGCATGCTGGGATTTGGTGTTTATATGATGTGAAATCGGAAAAACATTTTTAAATAATAAAATAATACTTAATTCCGAGTGTTCTTGCTTTTCTCTTTGAAAGTCATCACATAATGGCATTGTAATACACGGTTCGGCTGCATTACATATTACAGATCTGCCGTAGTTCTTTATTTATAGAGTCCTGATGAGAAGACCTTTGGAAAAACTGGAAGAAATGCAGCCGAAACTGAATACTTGACGTGGATCATAAATATATCAACAATTAAACAACATCTTTAATTTCTCTTCACACAATTCGTCTCCTCGCAGTATCAACACTAATTCGGCTGAGTTTTACATTTGATCTATTTCATATAGGTTATATTTACACCATAACGGTGCACAGCTGATATAAAAGGACTTGTAGTTTTTAAAGATATTACTGATTTTCTTTGAATATAAGAATGTAAATACTGCGTCTGAAATAGTATAGCAATATGCTGTAAAATTATGTGAAAACATGAATAAAACTACACATCTTCAGATGTTGTGCATACATAAGTGTCCTACACTAATAATACAAAGTTATTATGGCTGTTTGTACCTTGTGTGTGTGTATTGTTTAAAGCATGTTATTGAATTATTGTTTTTATGTGTTATATTTGATTAAAAAAAATATTAGAGTACATACTTTCATAGGGGGAAAGTAGAAGGTCTGTGATAGAAATATAGAATATAAAAAATCAAGAAGATACTATAAGTGATCTCTACAATAAAACAGTTTAGTGCAGGATGTACAAAGATATTAATAGGAGGAGGTGCAAAACAGAAAAACGAATTAACCTTCATTAACACATTAAAGAATACTTTAGATTAAGGTCTTCTTTTAAATAAGAAAAAAGCTTTGGGGGTATTTATCTACAGATCAATATTAAGCCTGACAAAGTACTTAAAGAGCTTACGAAATGAAGGACAACACTGTTCTTATTAGGATAATATATACTATTATTAATGGGAAATCATTTGTCATTAATGACAATATGCCCGCTGTATTTATAAATCGTGATTTATTACAACTTTCCATGCTCGCTTCCGATGTTACACGACCGCTCCGGACCAAACAGCTTTCGCCGGTTAGTGACGTCACGCACGTCACGAGTAGAACACTTTTTGAATAATACACTAACTATATGGCTGATGTCGGACTCTGGCTCGGACATTTCGACAGCATCGAGTGACAGTGAGTCGTCAATAGACTCGGTGCACTTTCAAGAATAGGAGGATTTTATTGAAGAGGATGCCGGTGTGGTTGAATCGGATCATGCGGGCGAGTCTAACGTGGTGGCACCATACCAGTTTGAGCCACAATATTCAAGTAGCGGTAGAGATACAGACGCGAGCGAAAATGGGGACGTTGATCCTGTTTTTGGCGGAGATCCGGTGCGGCAACAGAACACAGACTGGTATACATTTGACTTTAATTCATAGAGATTCTCAATAAATAGTAAATAAATAATAATAAATAGCAGGCACACTTGGCTCAGGCAACAGAACACAGACTGGTATACATTTGATTATAATTCATAGAGATGTTCATATATAGTAAATAAATAATAATATATAGCAGGCACATTGGCTCAGGCAACAGAACACAGACTGGTATACATTTGATTATAATTCATAGAGATGTTCATATATAGTAAATAAATAATAATACATAGCAGGCACACTTGGCTCAGGCAACAGAACACAGACTGGTATACATTTGATTATAATTCATAGAGATGTTCATATATAGTAAATAAATAATAATACATAGCAGGCACACTTGGCTCAGGCAACAGAACACAGACTGGTATACATGTGATTATAATTCATAGAGATGTTCATATATAGTAAATAAATAATAATACATAGCAGCTATATAAGTACAGTCCATTTACCATTTACTGGTATACATTTGATTATAATTCATAGACACTTGGCTCAGGTAACTGCATCACACTCTGCTAGGCTTGGAACTCACCACAGAAGTAGGTCTGCTCCTAAAAATGCAATTATTTCTCAACTATCTTTTGTACATTTAGGTGTACATGTGAAAAATGTACAATCATGGAAACAATTGAAGAGTGCCAATGCTGCCAAGAAAAGGATGTCATGGTGGCCAAAATGGAGGAATTCAATGAATATGAGGGAGATGGTGCAAACATAACCTGCGTAATAGATCACCCAGGATTCCAATCAAATTGTCTGGATGTTTGGGTGTTGCAGACAGCCTACCATCATTATTCAAAGAGGGACCGACAACAAGCAGGTGATCAGCCACGTAATGAGTAAGTTACTTGTGTTCACAAATTTGTGAACTCAAGTCATTTTTTGGGGGTTATTATTTTTGGGTCACTCTGGCAAAGTTACAGAATAAATAGATGAATAAGTAAATAAGGTTGAAGTGATTACCATTGACATTTATGATCTTGTATTTTACAGAATGTATCGCTATGTGGCATACCGCCAGCTAGTGAGATTTTGCTGGGGAATACTTGGTAAGAACCACAGAATCCCACTGCCATCATGTGCCATTAAAAAGATCCAGGCGACGTTTCCATCTGACATCTACACGTTGTTCAAGTATCCAGCACTTGATTAGAGTCAATAACAAAACTGATTGTCAGTTCAGTGATTAAATCTGCTTCTAAACAGCGCAACAGCGTCTCTCTTGTCTGGTTTTTCCCATCGACTGCTGAGTGGATCTGGGACATCGAAAGGTTCCTCATCGACATTGTTTTCGCACAAGCGTAGAGTCTCGGTCAAGAGTTCGGTAACATACTCTGCAAAAAAGATGTTTTATAATCAAGAATGATATACTATATTTTCTAGTCCCCCAATTATGCATAGCATGCCCTGAGGCACTTTGCATAATTAATAATTGTAGTTGAAACTGTACACTCCATTCTCACATAGCTCAATTTTCAATATTTACACAATAATGTTGTCCGAGATTGAATGTTTTTCATTAATTTGGTAAAACGGTATAATTAATGTTATTATTCTCTCACTTTCACTTTCTTACCATATGTAGCTGCTGTATTCACACGTCTAACTACATGACCACCTTTCTTTGCTTTGGGGAATTTCACAGTGTATTGGAGTTGTCCTGTCCTGGTTTTGGCATGCTTCCTGCCAGATTTCTCATTGTAGTGCAGTGCTGCTAGGATCAACCTACAAAATAAATACATTTATTTTATAGAGAGAGAAAGAGAGAGAGAGATTTCATAGGGATTTTAGCGTTTGCAGGCCATTTACATGCACACAAACCCATAGATCTCACTACAGGAGAGGGGAAACCCCCAAAAAAGAAGAACTTGGCAAATAGATAAATAAGCAAATAAAGTTGAAGTCTCTAGTATTTTCTGATGAGATTCATATTATAATTTATCTGCAATATATGCCAGTGTACGAGTATGCATACATCTTTGGGGAAAACTGGTTGACTATACTGTGGTATACTTCCAGCCCGTAGGTTTGCTGTGAAGGTGACATCTTCTTGACATCTCTGACAAAAGCTTTCTGGCTGACAACTTTATTCAGCTTTAGTGCTGGCACTGAATCTGAAAATACACAATCAAAAAAGGATATAGGATATACGATAATAGAAAAAATATTAGTTCTTCACTGCATATCATTTTTCTTTACTGAAGACACAAAAACATTCCTACACAACATTTGATGAGTGGTCCATTGTCGTAGAAAATATTATTACCTGCTTTGAGCCATTTTTTCTTGCGGTTCTGAGCTGCAAGCAGCCGACCATGGGCACATTTCTCGAACACTCTGCCATGTTTGGTGTGAATGTTTATAATGTGGTTGTTGAGGGACAGCCATTTTTCAGCAATCATTTCTCCATTTCCATCCAGAGTTGATACGGCACACCGATACAAATGGTTCAGAATGGATTGTATCCATTCCCCAATATCGGTACATTGCTTGTCATTTGCAAGCTTTACCAGTTTTTTTTTTAGGTCTATAAAATAGAAAGTTCAGTATTTTTTTTTTTTTTTTTTTTTAAATTGGAGTGAATTGGACAATTATAATTCTACTATAGTTAGAAAAATGAACCTACTTTTTGCAAGGTGCCAAACGTCGAACCGATGGTCCACATGTTCTTGGTTTTCCTTCAGCCATTTGTTGATCTGTGTGTGTCTGTCTGTCACAATTGTCTTCATGACAAGGTTTTCACTCTCCAAGAACTGGACACATCGCACAAGCCCCTCTTTTGCCATGTGGACACTTGAAGGGACTTCATTACTCTGGAAATACATTCAGAACACACATAATATTTTATAAAGATGGCTATCATAGAGCATTGGATTTTCAGCGGTCATATTTGTGAACATGGTTAATGCTTTGAGCTTGAAATGCATCGGCCAAAAAAAAACACTCCTGAAATGATATTGTCTTGGGTTCGATAGAAAACATTCTCAGATGTGTTCGGCTATAAAGTATTTGGAGGAGGCTATTCATAACATAGGATACATTCACTAATACTGACCTGCAGTAATTGAACATCCAACACCTTGTTTATTGTGAGGTCTTGTATGGTATAGGATCCATACTTGGCACAGTGACCAGGGCTATCACAGCGTCCATCCCCTCCTAACACCAGTTCTTTGTGTTTGTTCGTCTCCTTCAGTTTCTGCACAATGTTGTTCCGATTCCTGGTCCAGACTGTCTTGATTGCAGGTTGAAGGAATTTCTTCTGATGGTTCAGAAATGTTCTTGTTGTGATGGTGTAGCAGTTGATGGATTTCACTACCCTCAGCACTTTTGTTGGTGATGTACCCGCAAAAAGAATTCCTGCTGACAACAGCAGATTTCCAGCAGGAGTTTTATCAATTAAATGTTGATTCTGCCATGACCTGTGAGAAAAATATATTCATTCAATTTTCTATCATACTATACAACCTGTATGAGTATCTCATGAATAGGACCACCTGTCAATCATCGCCACAAATATCATTCTCGAATACATATTTCGCATGGTCATCATTTCAAAATATTAGCTTTGAAAACCACAATGATTGCAGTTTTGATCGATTTCCACAAATGTGCCCATTGTTCTCCGAAGGCGACCTGGCGAGTTCTCTTTACACATCGGACAATGGGTGAATAGTGACATCCGGGAAGACATGAACACAAGCAGAAGCTTACTCCTAAGAGGATCATTGTCGTCCTGGTTGTCACTGTCCCTGTGAAATGGACAAAGAGTAAAATGATCAAGTCTGCAATAAATGGCTGGATCCGACCCTGCATAATGATAATGTAGCAACATTTAAAAAACATGACAAGACAATACTCATCAGTTGACGAATCACATTCCACGTCTGATGGGCTATAAAGATGATCATTTTGATTATCCTCTTCATGTTGGCTATTGTCGGCCTCAAGCTCTTTTTCCTCATCAATTATGTCCCTTTCAGGGAGGTTTAGCTGCAGGTTGCACTGAATCCCAGCATCCACAGTACTTGTGTCATCATGTGTTTGTGTCCCAACAGTACACCCAGTTGGTTTGACTTCAATTCCTGAAAATATTTTATATAATATTATATAATGATATATATACGCATGTTACATGTATGTGTATTTGTATCTTACATATCAATATTTAAATATTATGATACTGACCTTTGGAACAACCAACATGGATTCGAACTTGCTGTCCAGCTGACCTGAAACGTGGTCGTGCCTGCATGGACTTGTGGTGTATTCGTGGAGGGGGGTCCGTTTGCACATCAGTTTCATTCTGAAATGTACAAAACACAGCACAACTTTACAAACAAATTTTTGAAACTAGCTTAAAATTGTATTGAAAGTGTTACAGGCTTGGCTTGTCACTTCAAGAGTAGCAGCCGCAAGGGGTTGTGGGTTTTGGAGTCTGTCTGTGTGTAAAATGTGATGGCCAAGGCGGGGTGCGAAGGTATGAAGAGAGATACGAAAGCATGGGCGGACTGGGACACAAATTCAGCCCGGGACGTTCAGACGCACCGGCCCACGCGTGCGGACCACCCTTGTAGCCTACAGATAAATTATACATCCATGCTAACATACTGTTATGGCTAGATTCCCCAGAGTCAAGCCATAACTGCAGCTGTCTCACTTTCCTCAGGGTCAACTGCATAAGAAGAACATCAGCAATCAATTAAATTACCAATATTATATCCAGTGCTTGAATTGGGCCGGTACTCACCGGTACGCAGTACCGGCACTTCTGATTTTTACCCATGTGGTACCGGCACTTCTTACTGAGTACCGGCAAGGTGCCGGTACTCAGTAAAATGCCGGTACTCAGCCGCCGGCAATATACGTATATATTGTAAACGCAACGCAGCGCAAATGTGGGTCTGACTCTGCCTCACAGAGGGTGACTGGCTGTCTACATGACGTGGCCTGCCGACATTGCCACTTTCATACAGATCATACTAATGCCCTCGATTGGTCTCTGTGTGTCATTCAAGCTCGGGAGGGTGTGTGTTGGTGTATGTGTGGCGCGAGCGAGCGAGAATTTGCGTGCACCCGTTACGTGTATTGTTGTTAGCATCTGGTGCTAGCTAGCTGCGCTAACGGATATAAGGAGCTTTTTCAACAACAAGGTGGAGGGAGAGTCCTTTGCTGTCAGACTGAGAGGCTGATAACTACAGCTCTGGTGAGGTAAATTACTCTCTGAGTCTTTAGATAGTTAACTTAGTTTAAGTTATCTCAGTGGGTCTCAAACGGTTCGGTCACCATTTATGTAAACACATATTTCCATTTGAGGGGGTAGTGATTAGTAAAATATGCATGAATAATACAAACAAAATGTTAACTAGGTGAAAAAAGGTAAGATAAACTTGTTGAGAGCTAAAACTAGTCTTTGCTGTTGCCTCAAAGAGGAGCAGGGGGGAGAGGAGGGAGACAGGAGAGGCCGATTCAGGAGCCCAGACACACTCACAACTATAAATGAACCAAAAACAAATAAATAAACAAGTTTCAATGTTTTTTCATATTGGATATTGTATGTTATTGGTTATGGCCATGTACTTATGATTTTATGATTATTTAAATGTATACATTTTTGTTTCATATGGGTGTAGTCTCTTTATTTCCCCCTCAAAATGCACCAGATTGATGCATTTAAGTCCAACATTTAAAAAAAAATCTTACCGGGGGAGCATGCCCCCGGACCCCCCTATAGGATTTGAGGCCCGGCCCCACTGTTCCCAAATAGATTTGCAATTTTTTTTAAATAGTAACCCATCTCCATATGTTTCTTTTTGGGTAGTAGATTTAAACTAGAGGGCTATCACTTTGTGCAGCAACGCTATTGACAAATACATCCAGCAAAATGGCACAAAAAAATGGTAGTGACCTCAGGGACGAGGAGTCATTTAACCAGCCAGTAGGAGTCAAGCTTTACTTTCTTTTATATCCATAAAGAAAAAGTAAATCTGTTTACAGTTGTTTCATTATGGATGTTGAGAGGTATCCATATATCTCTTCATTTTGCTCTCAAATTGCACCAGATTGATGCATCTACCTTCAATATTTAAAAAAAAAAAATCCCGGGGGAGCATGCCCCCGGACCCCCCTAGACTAGAGGGTGTCAGGTCCAATCCCCACTTATAAAAATAGCACTTTACCACTGCACCCCCTCTAATCTCAGATGCACCCTGAGTCATTTTGATTAAGTACAGTGAGCCTTTCTAAAATATACAGTAAAGAGACAAACCCACCAGCATTATAGGATATACTATGACTTTGTGCCAAATACTTGTTGCTGATTTAGAGTACTGGCACCTTTTTTATTCCAATTCAAGCACTGATTATATCAATATCAAAATTCGGAAAGGAACTGCTTGTCTAATTCAGGCCTATAAAATAAATGCAATAGTGAATTGGCCACAAATCTCTGTCCTTATTATTTAATATTATTATTTAAAATGATAATATTATATAATTTAACTTGGAATATCATGAGCATATGACTATCCTAATGCATCTAACTTTATGCACAATATAATAGTCTGGCCAGCCCTGCAGCCCGTTCTAGGTTCTGATTGGCTCTCTAGGTTGGCATTCTAGCTTCTAACTGGCTGTCCAGGTTGTCAATCACAGCCGTGGGCAAATTATGCTAGTCGTAACATTGCTAAACTTTTTCATGACGGTTTTCTCAGGGAGCTTGTCTGATGAGTGGACCTCTGACGCAGGCCTCGCCCTCTCCCGGCCCAGCCCCTTCAGTTAATGTATTAGCCTACTTTCAAAAACATAAGATTGACAACCTATCAATAGCCCCGTAGTCTGTATTCTATCTATATGGCGCTGGTCTGTAGGCCTATCCAATACAGTGTCAATGTAACTGATTACTGTGAAGAATGTGAATACACGGAGGTTCTTCCCACGGCACCCGAAGCTCCGTTTTCCTGCTTTTTCCCCTCGAAATGTCTGGGCAGCTGGTCACCGGCTGACAACAAGGCAAGTCAGAAACCTGAAACTACAGTTTTACTACGGAGATACCGTTAGTAAATAAGGTAACACAAGTTTATACATAATATAATATCTAATAACATTCATAATACAACATGTGGTTGAATTGATTGAGAGAGCAATGCTATAAAATCAAACAATTAAATATATGAATTATGTACATACATGTGATGAAGATACAAATTGTATTTTTACACAGTCCGTTCTGTATACTTACTGGTGTAGACACAGCTTCCTCCCCAGTGTGGATGTCCAATAGATTGTCGCTATCCTCAGTTCTGTCAGTGGCTTCATTGAACAAAGTTTCCAATACCTATGTAACAATATTGACATTTTTCATAATTTGAAGCGGTTTTAGGCCTATGAGGTATACTTTTACTATAAATGCTGTGGGCAAAGTGCATACAATCATATATGGCATCATGACTTCATCAACTCATAAATGTGTGAGATTTGACATGTCATTTTGATTCAGGCGTTATGCTTAAAGCAAGTAGCGCGGCTTACCTTCGCTCTCTCCCTTTTGGCGAATGCATTTCGCCGTCTCTTTAGTGAGGACTCTGCATCGGGGGACGTGTAGGAATCGGCGTGGTGGCTTGTGCTGGCATTTGGGGTCTTGGCAGTATTTTTGGAACAGCATCTTTGTTCAGTTTGAAATTATTTTTTAATCCAATTTCCTTAGCGAGCATTGTTGACTGGTCGAAACACGATCTTTCAAAGTGCTGCCCACAAATTGTAGGTTTCATCGACCCCGGGTTACCTGGACCAGCAAAGTCCGCCCTCGTACGACGCACTTGTTTGGTCCATATTCGCGACATTTGATAATTTTTTGGCCACAAAAAAATCCCATAGCCAGATTTGGAGACGGCCCCACATCCCCATACCACACATCGCTTGCCGATTATTCTTCGCGTTTTGTTGTTGTGCATCCTTTGTTTTAATATTTGCCGCTTCAAGCCATTTAAACAATGGTGACTCAGCTGTGTTCTGCTCAGCTGTGTTCTACTCATGACGTCACCGCCGGAAATGACCGAAGTTGTTGTTTCCAGAGCTACGAACGATCGTTACTCACTGACAACATTTGTATGCTGTTATAATCGTGATTTATTAAAAAATACATCAATAATAAAAAACACATATGGCACATTTCACAATACAAATGCAACCTCTATCATATACTAAGCCCACTAACAGGTGCTAAAAGCATTTCGTAAGCTCTTTAACGTCTAATATATTGCTTTCCTGTAATGTTAACTATGTTGAAGCACTTGTTTTAACTGATATTATTCATATGAATTATACTCTTATGTATGAAGATAGTATAAGAAATGTGCAGAATATGACAGTTTAATGGTCATTAATAACCTTTAATGAAGGTTAATTCGTTTTTCTGTTATACACATATTGATAGATGTCTTGTAATTCGCTGTTGAGGGACCTATGAGCCAAGATTTTTTATTCATTGCATACGCCGTAGTTGTGTATATGATATGTCAATAAACCTTTGAAAGTCTTGAAATCTTGAAAGGGATTTGCAAAATAGCCATTATACAGTCTTTAATTAACTATTAGTAGAGAATAGCGAGTAATTAATATACTTTATTACTCGTTTCCATTCATGTCAATTGCAGATAAATGTTTAGTCTTCTCAAGCACCAACTATCAAATATCTCTCCTGATTGTTGGCACTTGACAATCAGCGTACCTGAATTTTACTCAGGTGTAACTAAAGTCTGATTTAAGGGTTGTTTATATTTCACATCATTAATGAGAATCTGCAAAGTAACTCAAATAAGTGTAGTGGAGTAAAAATACCAGGTAAACCTCTGAATTGTAGTGGAGTAGAATTACAAAGTAACAATGAGCTGTCACGTGGGTATATATTAATGCTGTGCATTATGGACACAAGCGATTTTCACCCATTTATTAATTATATGTTTTACATTTGATAACACCAATGTGTTTAATACTGGCAACTTCCAATTGTGGGAAAAACGAAAACGTTCAGTAGAGACGTCCCATAGAACATTTTGCGAAACACAATAGCCAGCATGTGTAGTTCTGGGGGGGGGGGCGTTCGATTCCAGTTCGATTCCATAGTCTGGCGTGGTTTCGTTCCATTTCAAACAGCTGTTTGACGCTCTGTGTAACCTTGGCTCACTGCCACTCCAACATCCAATCCCAGAGCTTGAAGATTAATCACGGGGACTGTAGTCCTAAACTATAGCTGGGGATTAAGGGTAGTGTAGTGTCTTCGGCCATCCTAAACTCCTACAGGCCTACGTCTGTTTCCGGTTATTTTTACTTTGAAATTCAGTTCCTGACGGACGCCAAAAAAGCCAGAGATTATGGAATCAAACCAATAAATAAAAGGAAGGATAATTGTGTGTTATCGGTGAGTAAATAACAGTGTGTTATTTAGAAAAGAATAACAAATTAGATGGAAAAAAATATTTAGAAAATACAGATTTCAGTATTCTGAGGCTCTGAGCCCCATTTATTTTCCTCACTGACGGAAACAAAAGTCCGAAATTATACGATTTAAAATAAAAGCAATAATTGTGGCTTGATATTGAGTAAGAACATGTTTTTATGAACCACACAGCTTCCGGTCTTGCACGACCCGACCGGAGAAAAAGACGTGCTGCAGGCACGAAACACATTACCAGTAGAAATACATTGCTTTTAAAATCGTGCTGTGTGACACTAAAAAAAGGGGATAATTGACTAATCAATAGATTAAATTTCGTGACTATAACACGAAATGCCATGAGACTGGGTTGTGCAGTTGGGACGCGCCGAGGCTCCTTCAGCTTCATAAACGGACGCAAAGAGCTTTCAACTGATTGCAATGTATTCCCATCTGCGGCGGTATTTGACGCTCATGGAAGCACCACACCCGTTTATGTCGGCAGCTCTTGTGAGCGTCCATTCCCATTGGATAACGGAGAATTGTACACCCGGAAGTAAGTATTCTCCTTACTGTCGATTGATTTGACAATGATATCTCCACTACTCATCAACTCAAAAACACCAGATTACCTTTGTTAATTAAACGACATTGATAGGTTTAAATTGTGTACAATGCTTTTGTGTTTTTCCCCTTCAATTCTGAGAAAAAACTTGTTTTCTCTGAAATGTGGAGCGCCAAAGAGACTACACTACCCACAATCCCCAGCTATTGTTGTGACGACGCCTGTCCGCTTTGCGACAAACCTCGTGATAAGTCAACAAGCTCTGTGATTGGATGAAACATAAATTCATACAAAAAAAATCCAACCCTGTCCCCGTCTCAGGTCGACTATTTTCCTTTCCTCGCTCCTCGGTCCTCGGTCTCACCGGAAGTTGATTTGCCTGCGCCATCTTGAGTACCGTCCCATCGCTCTTATTTCTGCCGGAGGACCGAGGATCGAGGAGCGATAATGGAGGAGCGATAATGGAGGAACCACCAGACCATCCTCCGGTGAAATCCTCAGATACTCGCCCCGCCCCCTTACTGTGTATCGCTCACTGATTGGACGATGCAGCGCATGCACTGATCTGATGCTTCTTGACATGAGAGCAGTTTCCCAGCGGAGTGAAGAAAATACATGAAACTCACGAGAGTCACTCCTCAGTTTATACTATGTTTTGTTTTAATTAATGTATCATTTAGTTACAAATATGTGATGTATCTGAACAACAAAGTGGTCAAAAATCATTTAATTCATTTATTGGAAACATTTTCATGATTGCTTTTTTCATTTTACATTTTCATTTATTGTCATTTCCATTCAGTTTGAGAAACCGGCTCGAGATACACTTTTTGTTATATTCCATGGAATGCTCTTAACATCCCGATAGCAATGAATATCTTAAGTGCTTTGACAAAAAATCCATAAAAAAGCTGTGGTACTGTAAAAAGCCCGACCAAACATCTGAGCCGGCCCGGCTAAAGTAACTGGATGGCCTACCTGCCTGTCAGCCTTCCATCTGTGCACAAACTTATCTCGTGCCCTCATTGGTCATGTGCGCGTTCGTGTGTGTTGGAGGAGGGGCTCTGTGAGGAAGTGGCCTCTTTTTTCCGGCTGTGTATTTTCAAATTCGAGCGCACTCGAGCTGGTTTCTCCAAAATTACCCTCCCCACCTTTAAGTGCTATTTAAAATGTTAATGTGCTACATATCCACACAAACAAACAAAGTGTGCAATCCAATGAATGTTAATCTAACTGGGTTTTGATAGATAATATATATCTTTTTCTTCTCTCAATTATTTTATTTCTATTGTGCACTCTAATCAATATTAATCAAACTATCAACTATGTTCGTTTATACATTTTAAGAATGGCGTTTATCTTTTTTGAGAATGAGTTCTTATTTTATTTTATTTATTGGGGTCTACAACAGATGATACAAATGTTTGTGTCAGTAAATGTGTGGCGGGGGTGTTTGTGAAACCAACGGGGACAGAGCAGGGCTGCAGTCGAATAGTCCGTTTAGCTTAGGAACCTTCCTGACGAAGTGAAATGACCCGGAAGTCCCTCAGTGGCAACCATGATAAGTGCCGTTCGAATTCTCTACATGATAGGAAAGGAGGTTTCAAACTTCCTTTATAACCTCCTTTAGCTTAAGAACCACTGGACCTCCGAAAGGAGAGGAGAAAATGCTGCCCCACAATGCCTCGCAGCCGCAGCATTTGCCGTCACACAACAGTCCGCCGTTCACTGAAACAAACGATTATGACGAAGAAATTATATCGTGAAAGTTACGGTGATTATTAAGCATTTAAAAACTTATGTGGTAAGTTGCCAAAGTGCTTTGTTTTGAACGTTCATCAGTATTATAATCAAAAAGAGAAATATGAACGTTAGTTTTTACTGAAATTATCAAATAAAGTCAACATTTAACCGTCTTTACTGAGCTGTGTGGGGTTTGTTCAACTTTCAAAATATGTTTGAATGGTGACATACACAGTGATAGATGTTAAGAACTAACGTTTATAATAAATACATCTGTATTTATTTTAAGATCTTTTCATACAATCATACGTATTGGGATTGTTCTGGCTCCGCCAATTATTTTGTGTGTTATAGTGACTCCTTCTGGTGACTTCCCATACTGCATGAAGCAGTTCTTTTTAGTTCCCATGTGACAGGAAGTTAGCCTGAGACATTTCAGAATAGCATGTGTGCTCCAGCTAAGGTGATATCTGTTTATCCTGTGCCATCCATCATTCATAGCCCTTGAGAAGGCAATTCCTGTACGTTTTTAAGTTTCTACATTATATATCTTTACCTTGAGTGCATTATTGTGATCATTGATCCCAGCTGACATTTTGTAGTTACTGTATATGCAATATAGCCTAAACATTGCATCTGTACTTTGGCACTGACCTAATTTCATGCCGTCTTGGACATCTATCTATGTATATGTAATTATTATGTCATGTAGTTGATATTTACAATTGCTCTTGTTTCTGTATTCTTTCAGTTTCACAATGCTTGCTTAGTAAAGCTTCAAAACATCACCTCGTGGTCCTGAGTTTTACTTTGTGAGAGTGTTTATCTCGCTGGTTAACCGAGAAGGAGATTTCGGCGAGGCCAGTAGAGTGAAAAGGAAGACCTTCAAGCAAGTGCTATCTCCCGGATGCTAGATTCCTCCTGCATTGTCACCCACGGCAACGAGGCCAGCACGACAGCTGCAGAAATCCACGGCAGGTAGAGCAGACATACTCACCACAGTAAGAGTAACCACGTCACAAACATGGAGGGTGAAGTGCCAGAGAACCAGTCTGTTTCATCCAAGTCATCAAATGTGTCAAGAGCAAGTATGGCAGCCACTAAAGCCTGCGCTAAAGCTGAAGCCGCACAAGCAAGAGCTGCATTTGCAAGGAAAGAAATAGAATTAAAGATAGAAAAGGCCCGTCTAGAAGCCACACTAGATGCCCTGGAGAGAGAGGGCGAAGCAGAGGCTGCTAGGGCCGAAGCAGCCGTAATGGAGGCTGCAGTAGCAAATCTGGAGCTATCAGAAATAGAGCATAGACCACCTTTGCTACCAACACAAAATTCCAAACAGCGCAACGAAGAGTACGTTAGTCAGCACACAGACACAAGTGCTAGTGGACAGCTATATGCAGTAAAAGAGAGAGCAAGAGTTAAAGAGGAGAGCCCCATGTTACATGTATATTCCCATCCCCAAGCATCAGGCGATGAGTTAAAGGAAAAATCTCCAGCATCAGAGTATCACATACTATCCAGCTACTGTTGGGGCAGAACCTCTGCTCCGCGCCGTCGCGATATGAGCGGGTTCTCAAAAGAAGGAAAAATTAAAAGCAGCCAGGATAAGGGTTAAACAATAATCAGTTTTAATGGTAAAACATACAATACATCACCCAATCTCCTAATCACGAAGCACTCTGCAGACTACTCCTGGCTCAGGTTCTACCACCGTGTGATATACGTACCACGACAGCCAGTCAGAAACAAGAGCGCCGATCTTCAAAATGATCACAACATTTATACACAGGTGGGGAGGAGTTTTGTCGCTTGCTCTTCCCTAGCTATTTATTTATTGGCGAGTTCACTTCTGAGCGAGCTAGCCAGTGAGTTGGCAGTGTTCCATTGGTCGGTTTCACTTCTGGGCGGGACCCCAGGCAGTGAGTCAGCAGTTTGTCGATTCCATCTGTTTCGCTCGTGTGTGTGTGTGTGTGTGTGTGTGTGTGTGTGTGTGTGTGTGTGTGTGTGTGTGTGTGTGTGTGTGTGTGTGTGTGTGTGTGTGTGTGTGTGTGTGTGTGTGTGTGTGTGTGTGTGTGTGTGTGTGTGTGTGTGTGTGTGTGTGTGTGTGTGTGTGTGTGTGTGTGTGTGTGTGTGTGTGTGTGTGTGTGTGTGTGTGTGTGTGTGTGTGTGTGTGTGTGTGTGTGTGTGTGTGTGTGTGTGTTTCTGTCCCTCTGCCCTCAGGCAGATCCCCCAATCAATGATTTGGAGTCATGACAGAGGACTCTTTGACAGAACGCACATACTCATTCCCCCTAAACATCTTCAACACACACACACATCCTATCATGTATCTTATCACACAACAGTCACATGTGTTCCCCTCTGAAAGCCATACTTGTAAATATCCAAACGCCATCGTCCCATGACGGCCACATAATCAGTCAACCAACAGAAGTTAACTGTTCCCATGCCCTAAGGTCTTCCCTGACCTTCTTCTCACCTAAAATTCAGGTATCTGGAATGAATACGGCTCGTCTGGTCTTCAACCTTCCCAAATTCTCCCACACCACACCGCTCCTCCGCTCCCTTCACTGGCTTCCAGTAACTGCTAGAATCCACTTCAAGACACTGGTACTTGCGTACCATGCTGTGAATGGATCTGGCCCTTCCTACATCCAGGACATGGTTAAACCGTACACCCCAGCACGTGCACTCCGCTCTGCATCAGCCAAACAGCTCGCTGCACCCGCACTGCGAGGGGGACCCAAGTTCCCGTCAGCAAAAACACGTGGGTTTGCTATCCTGGCTCCAAAATGGTGGAATGAGCTCCCCATTGAAATCAGGACAGCAGATAGCTTACACATCTTCCGACGCAAACTGAAAACTCATCTCTTTAGACTCCACTTCGAGCGATAGAATTACTAACAAAGCACTTATATACTAATAAAGGGCTGGCTTTCTAAATGCCAGTTGAGTAGCACTTGAAATGTTTGGCTCTATGAAACCTGATGTACTTATATGATTCTGTTTTCTTAAAGGTTGTATCTTCCTGGTCGAATGCACTTATTGTAAGTCGCTTTGGATAAAAGCGTCAGCTAAATGCAATGTAATGTAATGTAATGTAATGAATACATTTAAAAATGAGAACAAAGGACTATGTTCTCGTTTAACTGTGTGACTCAATTCTCAAGGCCTGCAGAATGTGCATCATTAACTAACAAGAATTTAACTGCATTATATCTAAGGAAAATGTCTCTGGGAATTCCCCTGTTAATTGCAAGGACTATTGATAATTAACAGAGAGACCCCAGGGGCCTCTTCTTGGTATCTGCTAGGCAGAAGTCAAGGCAGTTACTCAAGGCAGAAATCACAAGTTTAACACACATTCTATATAAGGTGACATTAAAATGAATATACCAGAAATACACTATATCAAACTTTCTGCCTCCCTCACTACCCAGAAGATGTTCCCCCTGACATAAAGAGACAATATATTCCTAAACCTTAGACCCAATTGCAGGATCATCCCCCAAGTCACATCAACTTCCCACACTACTCCAGTCATCGTAACGACAACATGCCCTCTACAACACGTAACCCAGTGACACCTCACTTGATCTCGCCAAATATCTGGCACGCAGCCAGCTCGTGTCATCCGGACTTACAAGGTTCGACGATCGGCCGAAGAATGATTTAGCTTGGAAATCATTGTTCCTCAACACCATCAAAAGCTTAGATCTCACAGCTGGAGAAAAGTTGGATCTGTTAATCAAATGGCTTGGGAGGGATTGAGCAGAGCAGGCACGGCGTATTAAGTCAGTAAATGTAAGAAATCTTCCTGCTGGATTAGACCTCATATGGGAGAGGTTGGAGGAGACCTATTGGTCGCCAGAAGCTATAGAAAACGCCCTTTTTACAAAAACAGAGGACTTTCCAAAAATGACGGCTCAAGACAGCCAAAAGCTTTGTGAGTTAGGTGATCTGCTGACAGAGCTAGAAGCTGCAAAACTAGATGGCTACCTTCCAGGGCTCTCATACCTTGATACTGCAAGAGGTGTCAACTCCATTGTGCAGAAGCTGCCCTGGGGACTACAGGAAAAATGGATGATGAGGGGATCTAGCTATAAAAGGGAATTTCGGGTAGCTTACCCCCCTTTTTCCTTTTTCACGAAGTTTGTGCACACAGAAGCCCAAGCATGCAACGACCCCAGCTTTAATCTCCCCTCAACTTTCACGCCACAAAACGAAAAACACAGATTTGAGAGTAACAGTAAACCAGTCTCTGTTCATAAAACAGATATCTCATCCTCATCCACCTCTCCTTTTGCAGACCGTCAGAGCAAAAACATAGAAGACCCAGATAAACAATGCCCCATATATCACAAACCCCACCCACTTAAAAAATGTAGAGGATTCAGAGAAATGCCTCTGGAAAGCAGGAAGAGTTTCCTAAAACAGCATTTCATCTTGTTCGAGTGTTGTGCATCCACTAAGCATGTGGCAAGAAACTGTGAAGCGAACACTAAATGCTCAGAATGTCACAGTGACAGGCATCCAGCTGCCCTTCATCCAGGCCCCCCTCAGTGGTACTCCAAGCCATCTCCTCCTCCGTCACAGCATGGCGGGGTGGAGGAAGAGTCTCCCGACCCTAACGTCACATCAAAATGCAGAGAGGTATGTGGAAAAGGTTTTAGTGAGAAATCATGCTCCAAAATTTGCCTCGTGAACGTTTACCCTAACGGAAGCCGCGATGAGAGCAAGAAGATGTACGCCATACTAGACGACCAAAGCAATAGGTCATTGGCACGGTCTGAGTTTTTTGAGACATTTAGCAAGCTTCGGCCAGTCAGTCTTTCTTCAAACTAAAGAAGACAATAAACTTGCACCTTCGATGGATGACCCATCTTTCCTCAGTGTAATGGAAAACAAGTTATTCAAAGATTTTACCAACAGCTGGGTCGCACCACCGCCGTTTCGCAACCCACGCAGGCGCTTGCCCAACAACAGAGAGTACGCCATGAACCGCTACAAGTCACCACGCCGTACCTTGGAGAAACGTCCCGAGATGAAGTCTGACTTTGTTGCTTTCATGCAGAAGATCTTAGATAACCACCATGCAGAGCTGGCACCTCCTCTACAGGAAGGCAAGGAGACATTTCATTTCATTTCAAACCTTTATTTATACAGATGAATCCCATTGAGATCATTGATCTCTTTTTCAAGGGAGACCTGCTCAAGTAGTTCCACATGAAACATAAAAACATAAATAGAACAAAAGGACATCATACAGCATCATTTACATAACTATCCACATAAACAGGTACCAATAGCTTCCGATTGAGTAGCATCCAACCGAGCTTTAAAAACATTTAGTGGCACCAGATTGTTCAGTTTCCATTTAATTTGCAGACTATTCCATGACAGTGGAGCTGCGCATCTAAAAGCTGTCTTCCCTAAGACAGTCCTAGCAGTTGGGACATTTAATAAAACCACAGCATTCGATCTCAGGCAGTAGCCACTTACAATTTTCCGTGAGATCAAGGAGCAGATGTAGGATGGAAGTTTCCCTAACATGGCTTTGTATATCAAAATGTACCAGTGATTGAGCCTCCGTACAGTTAGTGAAAGCACACCAGCCCTTGCATACAGGGTACAGTGATGTGTTAATGCTTTACAGTTTGTCACAAATCTTAGTGCAATGTGATACGCAGCGTCGAACTTGACCGGGCAATTGGCAGGTGCATTCATATACATCAAATCACCATAGTCCAGCACAGGTAAAAAGGTCACAGTGACTAGCCTTTTCCTGGCCTCAAGCGAGAAACAGGACTTATTCCTGTAGAAGAAACCTAGCCTAACCCTCATCTTTTTAAGCAGGTTATTGACATGAAGTTTAAAAGTGAGAAAATCATCAAGCCAGATACCAAGGTATTTGTAACAGGGAACCACTTCAAGTTTTATTCCTTGCATAGTTACAATATCTAAAACAGGCTCTGGTGTCTTTTTAGCTTTAGAAAAGAGCATTACCTTGGTTTTCTCAACATTTAAAAGAAGCTTTAGTTCAGAGAGCTGAGTCTGAATAATGTTAAAAAAAACAGCCTGTAATTTAACACCAGCCTCCTTAATGGAGGGACCTGCACAGTACATCACGGTATCATCCGCATAAAAATGTAAAGTAGCTTCATCGACATTTTCACCTAAACTGTTGATCTAGATGGAGAATAAAAGTGGACCTAAAACAGGACCTTGGGGAACATCATTTGCAATGTTCAACCACTCAGAAGACAGCCCATCAAAATGAACACATAAGGACCTTTCAGAGAGGTAGTTCACAAACCACCCTACTGCATGACTGGACATGCCTATACTGGCTAGCCTCTGCTTTAAAATGCGATGATCGACGGTGTCAAATGCTTTGGAAAGGTCAATAAATAGAGCTGCCCAACTCTGTTTATTATCTAAAATACTTGCCACATCATTCACCACTTTCATTGTGGCAGTGATGGTGCTGGTACTTCCCCTCATTCGGAGTCTACCACCCCCGAAAACCAGGGATAATACGAGTTGTCTTCGACTCCATTGCTCAGTTGATGGAGTCTCCCTAAACGACGTGCTGCTCTCTGGACCAGATCTGAACAACAGCCTGTTAGGTGTCCTCATAAGATTCAGGAAAGACTCTGTGGCTGTCACAGCAGACATCCAACAAATGTTTCACTGCTTTCTGGTGCGTGAAGACTCCAGAGATTTTCTACGCTTCCTTTGGCATCGTGACAACGACATGAGCAAAGAGATTGTCGACTACAGAATGAGGGTGCATGTCTTTGGAAATAGCCCATCACCAGCAGTGGCTACCTATGGGCTCAAACGTGTGGCACGCGAAGAAGATGGGGAGTATGGCAACGAGATCCGACGATTTGTAGAAAGAGAATTCTACGTAGACGATGCCCTGAAGTCGTTTCCAACAGAGGAGGAAGCGTTAAGAGTCCTTCAGCAGGCACAAGAGATGTTAGCAGTCTCAAACCTTAGGCTCCACAAAATTGCCTCCAACAGAGCTGGAGTGCTGGATGCGTTCCCAGCCAAGGACCGGGCCAAGGAAATTCAGAACCTCGACCTCTCTGTCGACGACTTGCCTGATCAACGCAGTCTTGGGGTGATATGGAACATCATGACGGACTCATTCATGTTTCACGTTCCCGAGATTGAGAAGCCATACACACGAAGAGGTGTGCTTTCAACTTTAAACAGTCTCTTCGACTCCCTTTGGACTTCCTAGCACCTGTAACGATCAAGGGACAACTGCTCCTCAGAGAGCTCTCAAGTAAAGCCAGTGAATGGGATCTTCCTCTTCCTGAGAGCATGCGTGACGAGTGGATAAAATGGCGAAACTCACTCCAAGATCTACAGGAACTACATGTACCACGGTGCATACTCGATGCAATGCTTCTACAATCAGGGTGTGCACGACTTGCTCACAAAGTCTTAACCACATTAATGGCCGAGGTCACAGCCATCATCAATGCACGTCCACTGATACCAGTTTCATCCGACCCTGAATATCCCCACATCCTGATACCGTCCATGCTTCTTACCCAGAAAACGACAACATTCATGCTCCCTCACGACGACTTCCGTAAAGGCGAGATCTTCAAATTCCAATGGAAGCGTGTTCAGAGTCCGGCAGACGAATTCTGGAGTAGGTGGAGGAAAGAATTCCTCAGCACCCTACAAACCCGTCAGAAATGGCAGCACAGAAGTCGAGACATTGAAGAAGTAAAGTAACGTGTTATAGCAGAAAGTTTAATACAGCGTATTTCTGGTATATTCATTTTAATGTCACCTGATAAATAGGATGTGTGTTAAACTTGAATGGATGGGTCAATTTTTTCCTCTTAATTATAGAGAGGTTTTTTTATATATATTCCTAAAATGATGTCCCATTTTAAGTAGAAGTAGATTAGCGCCAATGGTCTTTTCTTCCACTTTTGTGTTATAATCAAAAGGTGTTTTTTTGGCTATTTGTGAGTAGGTAAGATACAGTACAACATGATTTCTACCTTGAGTAAAATGATTACCCGTTGATAAGTCTTTTTCAGAAAGTCATTTTGGGCTTTCAAGGGCGGAACTCAGTAGGTTATCTGTAAGAGTTTTTTGTATGATCTGGAAACTTAAATTTATAAAAGGAGGAAATGTTATGTCAAGTCTTGGACCTTCTCAATATAACTATAATTTAATTACAGTTTCCAGATATTAGAAGAGGCCCATGAGTCTCTTTGCTAATTATCAATGGTCTTTGCAATTAACAGCAGATGTACCCAAGTTAAGTAAATTGATAAAGGTCAGAGGAACTCCAAGAGAGGTCTTCCTCAAATATAATAGAGTTAAAGTGTTGTTAGTTAGTGGTTCATATACAGCATGCATTAGCTAAGAAACAATAAGGATGTTGGTGTGTTGGAAATGTATGTGCACTCATGTGCAGACGTATATATAGTTTGTTAATTGGATCATTCATATCCTGCAAGACTCCTAGAGAGGCCATGAGACAATTGGGTCACACACAGTTAGAGAGACAATGGTCCTTCTGAGTTATCAATAGATGTATTCATTCTAAGTGAGCTGACTTTGAGGTTGGAAGAAGTTCAGAGAAGGCCTTAGGACAGGGATCACCAACTACATTTGTCCAAGGGCCAAATTGTATCCAATAGACACTATCGCGGGTCAGCGATTTCTATATAGCCCAGAATTTTGAAGTTGTTGGCCGGGGGGGGAACCGCATAAAGCTTAGCAGACTCTTCACGCTAACGAAGGATCACTTTTAGGCAGGGTTGGGAGGGTTACTTTGTAACTGTAATCAGTCATTGAATACTGAATACATGCTCTGAAAGTAATCAGAATACAGTAACAGTTACGTGTCTTAAACTTATTCAGATTACTTTTGGAATACTTTCTTTTTCCATAACAGATGGGTATGTTTTGGTGCACAGGAGACACATGTTTTACTGTTTTAATGGCTTATCAAGAGCACAAACACAACATATTGGTGTCATTCTGGACAGCACCCCACATAAAAAACATCACCCGGACTGCATTCTTTGTACTGTCTTAAAACTAGAGATGTCCCGATCCGATCACGTGATCGGGGATCGGAGCCGATCACGTGATTTTCAAAAGATCGGAATCGGGAGGAAAATAATCGGGGATCGGGGTTTTTTTTTTTTTTTCAATACTTTTTTTTACATTTTGTATTCAATGTTACAAAACAAAAATGACCATGTTCAAGTCTTAAAGTCATCCTGAGGCCTTAGTTTTGGTTTCAAATTACACAACATCATGTATGTGTTGCTTCTTTGGGGCTTGTTTTCATAGACCTGGTTGCTTATTTCTCTCAAATCTGGCAACAGAGTGGGCAGGGCGCAGTGTCTAATTGTAGCAGCAAGCTAACGAGTACTGATAAGCTTTATTTTGTTTTGATCCAATGCTGCACAACTGAACTGATCCAATGCTGCTGTGAAAGAAAGAAGCTATATCCATGTTGGATAGAATATCCAATTTAAATAAAAAAATAACCTTAAGGGACAACTTGAGTGCTTTTTTTTCTCTTAATGCATTGCATAAAGGTCGGATCGGGAAAAATCGGTATCGGCAAATTGTCAAAATCAAATGATCGGAATCGGGTCGGGAGCAAAAAAAAGTGATCGGGACATCCCTACTTAAAACCTTTCCTTGGAATATGTTATGAATTGTAAGGTGTCCTTGGGTGCTTTGAAAGGCGCCCCTAAATAGAATAAATTATCATTATTATTATTATTATTATCTGAAACTATGTAATAACTTTTAAAACTTTTTCCAGTCACTTGCCCCATGCATTCAGCAGCAGGCCATTTATTTGATCCCGTTTTGAAATGTCATCATTTCGACAATAAATAAATTCTACATAAACGTTATCTTGCACATTTTATCCAACCATCTCCGTTTCTAACTTTCAATATATTTTAAAAGAGATCTCTCTCTCTCATCTGCGTGCGGGGGCAGGGCCTGACAGACACGCTGCATCTCTCTGGCTCAGACATGCTGCAGCGCTGTACAGTGTGCACACAGTTCTGCCGGTAATGAATATTACATTTCGTGAGGAAACTTTTCCACCAATAATTCCAATAAGTATTCCAAAATATATTCACTTCAGGTTTACGACAGTGACTGTAATCAGATTACTTGTTTTTCAAATGTAACGCCAGCTGAATACAGTTAGCCTACTTGATTTTTGTATTCTGATTACGTAACGCCGTTACATGTATTCCATTACAACCCAACCCTGTTTCTAGGCAACTGTCCCGCAGCGCCTGCCTCTCTGTTGGACTCTGTCGCAGCGGGGCAACTGCTGTGGTGCGGAGCGCATTAACCAGACTCTTCACAACGAAGGATCACTTCTTCTTCAAGACAGGGAAGGTTTCGCAGTACGCATTCTACTGTCCCGCAGCTGCTGCCTCTCTGTTGGATTTCGGTACTGCACCTTACTCACAAGACGTTATAAAAAAAAAAATGGGTGGGGGCCGAACGCAGTAACCACTCCGCCAACGCCACAGTCACCCCTGTCGTGCGGGCCGGATGAGAATGTCTGGCGGGCCGGATGTGGGCCGCCAGTTGGTGGTCACTGCCTTAGGGTATAAGAACAGTTGACCTTGGTTAGTTAACTAATCATTGATCAACTATACCTGTTATGTGCAACGGTATAGTGAAACATCCCTATAAGGACACAGGCACGTGTGTGTGTGTGTGTGTGTGTGTGTGTGTGTGTGTGTGTGTGTGTGTGTGTGTGTGTGTGTGTGTGTGTGTGTGTGTGTGTGTGTGTGTGTGTGTGTGTGTGTGTGTGTGTGTGTGTGTGTGTGTGTGTGTGTGTGTGTGTGTGTGTGTGTGTGTGTGTGTGTGTGTGTGTGTGTGTGATCTAAAGTAACTTACATGTATTACTTGTATTAGCCAACTATAAACAACTATATCTTAAACATATCTTGCCAAGATGCCAAAAGTATGTGAAACTGTGTGTGTATTAAACTGATGGGGGAGGGGGCCGGAGAGAAGGAAGTCTATGCAAAATGTGTGTGTGTGTGCAGGCTGCCAGCAGTTTATACCGGACATCAAATGTGCTTTACCTCAAACTTAAGAGACTCTTGTTTCCGGGTCGCCTCGGCTGGCTCGCGCTGATTCGCTGCGACAGGCCATTGTTTTGTATCTCCCAATAAGATGACCTGTAGGGAGGAGCAACCGACACAACTCCTCCCCACTTGTGTGTATAAATATTATGATATTCTTATGCTCTGGGCTCCTTCTGACTGACCATCCCCATATTGTATCGCACGGTAGTACAATTGAGCCCAGAGTACTCTGTATTTTGTATTGTTGTTTTTTTACCATTAAACTCAGCTTATTGCTTATGGGTGTTCGGGTCCTTTTTCTTGTGGCAGACTACTCATCAACGGACGTCGCGGAGCAGAGGTGAACCTTCCAACCACTCGATTGGGTGGTGCTCCAACAGAGGGCGACGTTGTTCTTCTGAAGGAGAAGCAAGCCAGAAGATACGAGTGGCCAATGGGAGTTGTAGTGAAAGCTGTTCCCAGCAAAGACGGACTGATAAGGAAAATGGAGGTGAAATGTGTTCAAGACGGAGTAACCAAGGTCTTCTTAAAGGTCCCATTTCATGGCCATTTCCACTGATCATATTTCCATTGTTGAGTTCAACTAGAATAGATTTATATTGTGCAATTTTCCAAAATCGCTTTGGTTTCTCGTACAGCATCTCTGTAAACTAAGTGTATTCACAGAATTTCACTCTCTGCCTTTAACGGCTCGTTGTAGCTCCAATAGCTCCAGCCCCCACCCTCCCTGTGAGCACAGTGTGCTCTGATTGGTTGGGACGTTGTGAATCGCGCTGAGCTCCGTGGAGGTGTGGTTTCCTTGTTTAGCGATGCAGCGAAACACAGCCAAACTCACCCTGAGCACACACAAAGTCACAGCCGAAGTAAAAACAATAAGTGTGGCTTGATATTGAGTAAGAAAAAGGTTGATAAACGCTTTGAGAATGGGTCTGCAGAGAGAATTTCGCCGCGATCCCAACTGTCTGTTATCAGCCTGCAGCCAGGGAGGAGAGATCAGCAGAGCTGCATGCACTGAGTGTATGTGTGAGGAAGTCCGTGGATTGGTCAATTTGGACCAATCAGCGGGGGCTTAACGTAACTGCTCTGCGGACGTAACGTAATGGCTCCATGGATTGGTCCATTTGTTTCCCGGGCAACGCATGACATCATGAGTTACCCGGAAGAATCAATGGACAGTGACGTATCTCCAACGAGGCGTTTTGGGGAGGTATTTTCTGTGTTAGAGTTGTTCTCGCGACAGGGTGTACTTTGAGGGTTTTGACTCTGCAGACCGTTTACATGCATAAAAACCTTCATAACACACAAGGGGACGGGTAATAACCGGAAAAGCATGACATGGGACCTTTAAGACCCATTTCAGAACTGGTCTACATTATTTCGTCAGATGAAGCTGTTTTGTTGTGTGTATTGGTCTCTTAGAGAGACCAGACGGGAGTGTTCTGGCTCCGCCAATTATTTTGTGTGTTATAGTGACTCCTTCTGGTGACTTCCCATACTGCATGAAGCAGTTATTTTTAGTTCCCATGTTACAGGAAGTTAGCCTGAGACATTTCAGAATAGCATGTGTGCTCCAGCTAAGATGATGTATGTTCATCCTGTGCCATCCATCATTCATAGCCCTTGAGAAGGCATTTCCTGTAAGTTTTTATGTTTCTACATTATAGATCTTTACCTTGAGTGCATTATTGTGATCATTGATCCCAGCTGATATTTTTTAGTTACTGTATATGCAATATAGCCTAAACATTGCATCTGTACTTTGGCACTGACCTAATTTCATGCCGTCTTGGACATCTATCTATGTATATGTAATTATTATGTCATGTAATTGATATTTACAATTGCTCTTATTTCTGTATTCTTTCAGTTTCACACTGCTTGCTTAGTAAAGCTTCAAAACATCACCTCGTGGTCCTGAGTTTTACTTTGTGAGAGTGTTTATCTCGCTGGTTAACCGAGAAAGAGATTTTGGCGAGGCCAGTATAGGGATCATTTGTATTAATGTGGACTGGAGGGAGAGGGTGACTAGCATAAGTTTCACTTTCCTTTTTTATTTCAATTCCAACTTTGGTCATGGAGAATATGTTTCTCTGTTGTCCACGTTCATAAAGCATGAAACAACAGCATGAGAGCACGGTGCAGAGTCTCTAGATGAGTTTACAGTAGTCCCTCGTTCTTATTAAACATTCATGTAGTCCGTTGTATCGAAAACTGTAGTTTCCACAGTTTCCCCACAGCAGCAGACGCACAAAATGGCGTCCGCTGGCGCATCATAAACACGTCGGATAGTGAAAGTGCAGTCAGATTCTCTAAAGTACCGCAGTCTCTTCTCCTAAATCCTTTTGAATTCTCCTATCCACTATCCCTTAACCCTGTGACGTTTCACTCAGAGGTCAAGGAATAGACGATAGGGTTAGAGCTTAGGAGCTGATTTTTTGGACTATTCGACTGCAGCCCTGCTGTCAGACAAACAGCTGTGCGGCTTCATAACAAACGGACGTGACGCTCCGGAGGAAAGGACGTCCCATTGCTCTTAAAACTAATTTCCCTGCTTCTCATGGTTTCCTTGTGTCCCGCCATGCTTCCCTGGTGGGAGGGACTAGACGCAGGGAAACGACGCAAGTGAGGGAAGCAAGGATTTAATTTAACCGACCTGAGACGGGGCCGCTGTCTCCTAAAAATTACGTTCCCACAGAACTAAACTGCATTCTCAATTACTTTTAGCTAGAAAAGTAATTTCTCCCACGTTACGTTTGTTATGAACGTCTCTCAAATACGTTTATTTTCTACATATCTTCTAGAAACATATTTTCTCCCACGTTACGTTTGTTATGAACTTATCTTAAATACGTTTATTTTCTACATATCTTTGCCATTTATTGTCTTGCTTATAATAATGATAATAGTCATTTATAAATTTCATTTTAGAGCACACATTTGAAATCGAGAATCGGTTAAATTAAAATCAGTAGGCGAGGCTGTCATTTCACCAGCTGTTACTCTCATGAGCGAGGCAGAAAATAATAATTTTATCATGCCAAAAAGCTGCTGTGTCGTTTATTGCACCTCAAACATTCAAACAAATCCAGAGTTACGTGTTTCTGTACTTCCTCTGAAGAAAGGACAGTAACAGAAGAGCTCTGTGGCTTCAGGCCTGATCGCCGTTCAAATGACAGCGTTGGTTTCCCCAAAAGTGGGCGGGGCTGTAAAGTGATGTAGATTTTACTCTCATCTATTATTCAAAACCATTCTATTTATTCAAACGTAAATTACATGCCAGTGTTTTATCTTTTTATTTATTTGTTTTCATTTTAAATCGTATAATGTCGGACTTTTTTTGCCGTCTGTGAGGAAAATAAATGGGGCTTAGAGCCTCAAACATGTACATGTATTTTCAATGTAATAATTTCATGTTTCCAAGATGAAAGTGATGAAAACATGTATGGTTTGCATGAATCGCAACAACTTCACATTTATTAGATTCATTCATGTTGAGATAAACTGAGACAAAGGGATTACAGATGTAGCACTGAATTTCGGACTCCAGTTTACAGCTTCCTGCCTACAGAGCTCCTGCGGTCACGTGACTTTTGGTTATCAGCCACCATTTTGGCAGTAAACATGACGACCGGCGCCAGCGTTTTCCTACCGTGCCAGTATACATCTCATTTTAATTCAAGTGAAATTCGGCTTTATAGTACAAAATTAGAAAGATTAAATATAAGCGACCCATATAATGCACCCGGTGTGCTTTTCAAGAGCATAACCTCCTGCTCTGAAGACGATGTACCCGACTTGCGCTACGCGGACATCCACAGCTATCTTGTAAGCTTTCCATCAGTGTACTCAGGAGACTCCCTCAGAGCTTACAAAAGCTTGGAGGCTTACAAATGGTGTCAGTCCGGCTTCGTAAACAACATTCAACTGTGGAGTCTTACATCCAAAAACTTCGGCATCATCACTGCAAGGGTAAGTATTAAATTATTCCAGTTTGATAGGCAGTGTCACGTTAGCATTGTTTGTTTATTAGCTTGTCTAGCTACGGCAGTGTCACGTTAGCATGTTTGTTTATTAGCTTGGATAGCTACTGCAGTGCGTCTGAAACTAGTTTGTATTTTTGAACGTACTCAACCAAAGTGGCTGGCGTTTTTAACCTTTATTTATCTATTTTTGAATTTCATATATAGGTTAATCACTCCCAAAGGCTTAATGAAAGTCAACTAAAGCCATGGGTGGTGGTCAGGAACGACGGTGTTGTGCTGGGAGCCCACTGCAACTGCGCAGCGGGACTCGGGGAGAGCTGCTCTCCCCGAGTCCCGAGGAATATTTTCAACACGGGTTTGTTTACCACTAGCTTGCTACAAGCTAACTGGCTAGGCTGCACCAGAGCCACACTTGTTGAGTTAAAAAGGGACATCACAGAGTCCGTTAGCTATAATAACTGGGTGCTAGATTCTACTTCGGTAAAAATTAAACTGACCAGAAACTTTTTGTAGCATTGTACTGTATTCCTTCACCCACCTGATATGAAGTGATCACTGCATAAGCGAAAGCAAACGGCCGGGGGGTCCCATCTTTCAGTCTTGTTCAGACGGCTCCTGGCTCTTTTAATCGCTGCGATCCACTTTTCCCTCCTCTCCGCGTCTTTTGGAATGCGATAATAAGATACACCTTTCTTCTTCCCACGCCTATTTGTGCAACCTGGTGCACAGCAGTTATCCACCATCCTCGACAGTCTGCCAGTGCCTGCCAATGAATTTACTGACGCGATTACTGCCAAAATGGCTGCCCCCTTCGTTTCTCGTCACGTGACCAGCATATGTGACATCATCCGCAGGAGCTCTACTACCTGCCAAATACCAGTATAGAGGAATGTTAAGCCCTCCCACTATTTTCCAAGAGGGCGTTGCCAGATTTTCAATTTCAGGTTTTAACCAGGAGATGGCGCTTCATTCACAAATACAGAAAGAGAAGTTTCATGGACTTTCAGTTGTGTTTTGAAGAGCATTTGAACACATCAATATTTTAGATCAACTAAAGTATTTCGAATCTTGTAATTCAATAATATATAGTCTTTATATATTAAATAATCATAATGTAAATGTTTACATTACACTTCTTTATTTGTTATGCTCATACTTTAACCTTTACAATCGTTTGCTTTAATATGCAGTATATTTTTGTTTTTGTTTCCTCCTGCTCCCTTTCGGACACATACTGTATGATTTATTATTAATATGAAGATATTATTAAGATAAGATAAGATGTTACTTTATTGATTGAACATTTTAGTTTAGAATGTGCTGTCCCACGGTAATTCAGTAGGCTCACAGGTCACATTCCGACCATTATTTAAAACAATAGGTGCTTTCACACCGTCTACAGTTTGATTTGTATAGAGGGACCTCTGTCAGTTTTCGAATTACCCATTTGCTTTCGGGGAGCCCTATTTTTCAGAGCACATCCTGCCACTAAATATGTCACACGCACGCTCTGTTGACTGGCGCCGGCATCACCGCCATAACCATAGCAACGTAAGTAAGAATGCAGCGCCGCCACGTACAGATGGCAACACCCAGACATATTCACAAATATAAAACAAATATTCAGAAACTGTAATGAACAATAACTATTATTTATTTCAAGAACTGTTATTTACAGAAACTCAACATTTCTATTCTGTGTGACACAAATATGCACGATTTTTTTGGGCTCCCCCTATTTATCTCAAAGTCAGCCATCAGGGGAGCTCCCTCCCTCTTCGGGGGAGCCAAGCTCCCACTAGCTCCCCCCCATTTCGAACAGTGTCTGTGGCTGAATGGCCAGCGATTAGGTGCGGCGCATTTGTCATAGGTGATCAGAGCTAACTGCCTGCCGTCAGATTTCATTTAAAAAACAGATCTGATTTTAAGACTATTTCTGCGCTCATAAAGAATGATAAGAATAAGAATAATGCGTATTGAACTGGTTTCATTAATTAGTGAGTTTATTTAACACTAGAACCGCCAATCGGGTCAATTTGTGTGATGTGTGTTGTGTGTGTGCAATGTAACTTTTTTTCAATAAAATATTAAAGTCTCCCAGTCCGTGACTTTTCCTGAAAGTGTGTTATGTTGCACCCTATGTTGTTAAAAATTGCATTCTAATAGCGGGATTTGACGGGTTTAGGTTGGCCTATACAAAAACCTCTGGCGGTTCTAGTGTTAAGGTAATTAGGTACAGTAGAATCCCTTTTTTATCAGTAACGAATTTAGCAGTTGAACATAAAAGTCAACTAACTGAGGGTCACTTGCAATTACAGTGTTGTGTCTAACTGTAAGCTTGTCACTCAGAGTAACCTACCGTTAATTTAGCTGCTGGAGAAGAAAGATCAAGGGGGGAGGGGGGGAGAGAGCTGTGGTTGATGGGCCATTAGTTGTGTAAATGCACAGCTGAGAGCTGCCGTTTCATTCAGACTGTTTAAAAAACTGTAACAACGGACTATTTTTCTTAGCGGATGGATGTCAATTTAAATCAATACATACAACTATTTTTTAAATCAATACATACAACTATTTTTTAAATCAATAAAAACATTTTCTAAATTCATAAAAGCATTTCAATTAATATTGGGAGTCATGTCGTTACTTTGTTGAGAATGTGGCCGTGTAATAAGCGGGATAATTTGCAGCGACTTGTTCCTTATGGGGAAAATAACACCCGTCATGTGTGTGTAGTTGAGGTGTGTGTGGTTAAAACACTTTCATGAAGTGAAGGAATTTCCTTCTATAAAACAGCTGTGGGCAGCAGTGAGTGTCACGGACATGAATTCATAGATCAAGGCAGACTGGTGCACACACTCTCCTGTCCTGCCAGGCGACACGCCCGTTCTAAGCCGTGTCCCTCACTCCTCACATCCCAAGCATCCCCGAAAAGTGTAATATGTTGTTACATCTCAGATGTTATGTTTTAGTTGTGCTCTGTCTATGTTCAGTGATGCAAACTTGTCACCTTTCGGCGAGATTCGCCGTTTTGAATCCAAAATAAGTTGTTTGTGTGATTCATGTAGATCTGCAATACAAATATTTTTGGGGTATGGGGGGGGCTGGGACCCGGAGTAATCTGCGGCCGTGAGCTGTTATGTGCCATCATGACACGCATGGTGTTCTTTTTTTATATATTATAATGAAGTACGAGCTGTGTGCTCGAGTCTTCCTGCCTGTCGGCTCTGCTCATGGATGTATAATAAGGCTCTGCTGCTCCGAGATGATGGTCTAGCTTCAGCAGCTATATTACCTACGGGTGCGTTCGTTAATATTAACTGTGCGTCCGGAGTCACTGTGGCACAGACTGGACCGCTGGTGAACAGCTGTTAGAACGGGCCGTTCAGGTGTTCAGAGCAGAGCTCCCTGTCGGAGCGGCAGAGCGTGATGTGAACTGAACGTTTTTCTGTGGCAATATTATTTAAGGAATCGTTGAGCTAGCTAGCTAGCTAGCATACATTGTCACTATCTGCTAACATTAGCTTTAGCCTTCTATTTCTAATAGTTTTTTTCATAGGCTATAAACAGAGGTGGTATAAGTATATATATATTGTACTTGAGTAAAAGTAGAAATACTCAGATCTTGTACTTGAGTAAAAGTAGAAGTACTCAGGTCTTGTACTTGAGTAAAAGTAGAAATATTCAAATCTTGTACTCGAGTAAAAGTAGAAGCACACAGATCTTGTACTAGAGTAAAAGTAGAAGTACTCAAATCTTGTACTTGAGTAAAAGTAGAAGCACTCAGGTCTTGTACTTAAGTAAAAGTAGAAGCACACAGATCTTGTACTAGAGTAAAAGTAGAAGTACTCAGGTCTTGTACTTGAGTAAAAGTAGAAGTACTCAGATCTTGTAATTGAGTAAAAGTAATAGTCCCAGAGTGTAGGAATACTCTGTTACAGTAAAAGTCCTGCATTCAAAATGTTCCTCAAGTAAAAGTAGAAAAGTATTATCATCAAAATATAGTGAAAGTAGCGACAGTAAAAGTAGTCATTGTGCAGATTGGTCCATTTCAGAATAATAGATATGATATGTTTTATAATGATTGATCATGAAAGTGTTCTCAAAGCTGGTAAAGGTGCAGCTAGTTTGAATGACTTTGTATACTGAAGGGTAGCTTGTGGATTTACTCCAGGTGGAACTAAAGTCTGATTTAACACTTGATTATATTTCACTTAATTAATCCAGATCTGTGAAGTAACTAAAGGTATTAAATACATGTAGTGAAGTCAAAGTACACCATGTACCTCTGAACTGTAGTGGAGTAGAAGAACAAAGTAGCAAAACATTGAAATACTTAAATAAAGTACAAGTATCTCAAAATTGTGCCCAAGTATAGTACTTGTTGAGTTTATGAACTTAGTTACTTTACACCATGTGGCTATAAAGATAAAAAGACTTAAGCCTTGCACAGAGGCACGAAAATACATTTTCAAAATGCTCAACAGTGCTGCCAAAATTATAAACTGACTGCTACACAATTTAAAATAAATGCTTTTATATATTTCTATTAGATGTGACTCTTTGGCGTTTCTGTTATTATTAACACTGCTGCTTTAGTTGTTCTGACTGCTAAAATCCTCTGTCATTCCGTGGGGTGGGGGAGCCGGGGGCTCGGATCCTTGTCACCTTTTTCATACCTGATGAGTTTGCATCCCTGTATGTTAAAAAGCCTCAGTCACCTTAATTCATGTAATAAAAACATCTCAGGTCAGTAACACTCAAAGCTAAATGTGCAATACCATGTTCAGCTATGTTACTATTTATAATGTTATTGTTGTTACATCAGAAGATGTACATATTGAAATGATTTCTTAACTTACAGTAGGCTATTTTTTACAATGTGTGTTGGAAGGATTTATTAAATTACAATGAATATTGTCATTGTTGAAGGCTTTTAGAGAAGGGTGAACTATAAGCCTGAATTACATAACATTTTATACCTAAAAACATAAAAGCCACAATAAATAAATCACAATTATTGTAGTTATTTTTACCTCCCGTATTGCTTTCAACCCACCAGCTTTTATGGTGTTGTTACGTCACTAACTGTAAGCTTGTCACATACAGTCTATGGTCACTCAGAGTAACCTACTGTTAATTTAGCTGCTGGAGAAGAAAGATCAGGGGGGGAGGGGGGGAGAGAGCTGTGGTTGATGGGCCATTAGTTGTGTAAATACACAGCTGAGAGCTGCCGTTTCATTCAGACTGTTTAAAAAACTGTAACAACGGACTATTTTTCTTAGCGGATGCATGTCAATTTAAATCAATACATACAACTATTTTTTAAATCAATAAAAACATTTTCTAAATCCATAAAAGCATTTAAATTAATATTGGGAGTCATGTCGTTACTTTGTTGAGAATGTGGCCATGTAATAAGTGGGATAATTTGCAGCGACTTGTTCCTTATGGAGAAAATAACACCCTTCATCCAGATGAGGATCCCTCCGCTACACTTTGGGATCCTGATCGATCGACGAAGCTCCATTAAAATATACATATTTTTGGTGAATTACTGAGTTTAGGCACGTTAATAACGTTTTAATGAAGTTGAATACAGTATATTCATATGTGTCAGTGATTTCATGTCAATTCGGCGAACATAAACATAAATGATCGTGGTGAAGATGATGATTAAATTAGGATTAAAAATCGAGAGCCGGGCTGCATTTCCTCCCGTTCATTTTTTTCGAATAACAACATCATTTTGTTAAATAACAACATGGTGATGTTTTGTAAATGATTACATGTCTCTTATTTAGCACAGTAGTATGATATCCGTGACATATGGATCTTAACAAAGTTCCGCTGTACATCGAGCATACTGTATCTCACTTTATTTCACATGAGCTCCAGTGTGGAACCCCACTGCACCCCCTGGTGGATCAATGATCCATTGCAGCTGGCTTCATTATAATTACATTTATCTATCACGGGGGCGGTCTCAAGTCAAGCTGGAGGTTTTCCCTTGAGCGAGGGCAGATCACGTACCAATCACGGCCCTCGCGTTTCAAACTGTCTGAAATGAATCGCTACATCTGTAGGTTATATATGATTCCCACTCCAGAGCAGAAGGTGGCGCTATAACCACCAATAAACTGGATACCAACTAATGTAAAAGAGACACAAATCTATCTACTTTTAAATGTTCACGGTTGTAAAGATGTGAAATGACAAACACGGCTTGAACAATAAGGCATGCTACATTCTTGACAGCTCCTTGACACTTCCATGGATGTATTAAGAGAACTCTGCCAGACTCTGCCATTGTTTGATTTTTGACCACGATCTGGCGGTAAAGTTTTTTCCCTGCATCCTGTGTGCACTCGCGATATTTGGGCGTAACCGTAAACTTAACCATCATCATCGCGAGAGAGGATCGTTGAGACAAGCAAGACCGTTGGCGAAAGTTGGAGGAGGTAAGCAGAAAACATTGTCATCTAACTGTGAAGCTGTCAATAAATATCATCAACTGCTAGTCCATCAGCGATATTGTGGTAACGTTGATAGTTAATTTGTTATTTAGTGTTATTTTGTATCTCACTTAAAAAGCCGAATGAGCCGATGAACATGCTAAAGCTAACGTCGTTAACTAGCTAGTCTGTAACTGCCTGTTAGGGAGATGGTTAAAATATAGGATATTAGGATTGAAAACTAAATGACGGTAGCATTACTCTGGGAAAGTTAAACGAAAAGTGTGCTACCCCAGGCGCTTATAGGTCAGTAATATCAGCCCCTTTTACAAAGGAATGTTGCGCTGTTATTCGGCTGCATCACGTAAATTAGCTGTCAAGCTAGCTGCCATGCGGAGCTGACAGCCACTGTGGTTTTCGCTCGGCAGTTAATGTTACGTGACGGGTGCCGCTCTGCTAGTGTCGGTAGTCGCACTCTCCGTCTCTCCGCTAGCTCTCCCTGCTCAGCATATAGTTATGTTCGGCTCTGTGTCACTGCACCCCCGGGCCAGTGACTTTTTTTAACCGGCTGCGCAACACACCAATTGCTTTAAAAATGTGCCCCTCTCGCTAGCTACTAAGCATCAGCTAATGATTTCCTATCAACTGGTATCATCCAGTTTTGATGAAGCTGCCCTGGAAATCACAAAGGTCTCAACAGTGCCTTTGGATGTATTGAAACAAGAAATAGCTCAGCCAGAACTTCCCTGGTACAACAGAAGTTCACTTAACAAAGTGTGTCAAGCAAAGGGGTAACATTCAGAAATGGGATGATAGTTGCTAATGGGTCTACAAGTGGACTGCCTGACTTTGGAGAGATTCTTCAGATTTGCATTGTACAGGAGAAACTATGTTTCATGGTGAGAAGGCTTTATGGGTGGTATAGGGAGCATTTCAGAGCCTTTGAGCTGAGTCCAGCAAGAGAAACTGTTTTGATTGAGCTTGAGGAACTGGCAGATGACTATCCTTTGGCAGACTACTTTGTTGGACCTCTCAGAATGGTGACATTAAAAAGACACATAGACATATAAGGTAACCGACAGATTTAACGTTGAATGGTTATTTTGTCCTCTCATTGCTCTGTTGAAATTAAGATTAACCCTTGTGCATCCCTTGAAAAAAAGGTTCTGTGTAACATGTAGGCTACTTTTCTCATCCCTCTTTCACAGACGGCCGTGGCGTGGCTACTCCAGTGAAGCTCAGAATCATTTTAGGAGAAAACAGTTCCCAGAGATTGATCCTTCCAGATGGGATTCCAGAGTCTGTCACTGAACTCACACAGCAAATTAAGAGGCAGTGTGGAATAGAAGGAGAATTCAGGCTCCAATTCATGGATGCTGAGTTTGGGAATGAATTCACCAACTTGCTGTCAACATCAGATGTCCAGGACAGAAGTTCCATCAAGGTCATCTTTACATCAGTTGCACCTGCACAGCCTGTTGGCTCCCTGCCCCCTCCCTACTCAGCTGCTGCCACTTCCCGCTGTCTAAATGACTCCTGATCTCTCTCATCTGGAAGCTCCGTCAATACTGACATACTGTCGTCTCCTGAGTCCACGTCAAGATCATCTGGATGGCCCCCTGTCTTCATTGTGCCCCGGTTCTCTTACGACACTGAACTACAGCTGGACAGGGCCAACGCTACTTTCAAAACGGACGGAACATTGTTGAGTCCTGACAACAAACTTAAATCTGCCATTCTTGATGGCTTAGCTGAGAAGATTATAGAGTACAAAGTCTACCTCTCTGACAGTGAGTTTGAGGAGGTAGCAAAAGCTCTTGTCTCATCACATCCATGTTTGAAAGAACCCGGTTCTTTCACTGGATATGGCGGATGGAAGACGAGCTTGAAATATAAACTTGCTAACTACCGAACAAAGCTTAGGCGGCTTGGATGCCCCGAAGTTGTAGTGAATGCCCTAAAACACAAACCTGATGGCAAATGCAGTCCTGGCTATGGTGTGAAAAAGACGAAAAAAGCAGAGGTGAATTACTGCCCCACCTACCCATCCGGGGAAACGGCAGAGACGCTTGAAAAGTTAAGAGTGACCCTCCTCTCAGAAGTAATGCAAAGGAATAATGCGGACAAGGTGGCAACATTGATGGAAAAGACCTTTGCATACAGAAGGCAAGAGGTTGTTCGGCAGGCACGAATGATAGCCGATTTCAAAACCAGGTGACCGGCTCTCTTCCATGTGCGTGAGGTAAGTGAATGAATGTGTGAAGGAACGTCCCCTTTTTAATTTTATTGGGATATATATAGTAGACAATGAATGCTTACGGACTGCACAGTATGTGCCATATAAAAGACATATTGACAAATTCTGAATTTTGTATGTACAGAGGCATTTGTATGCAGGAATCATATAAATAAATACATGATTTATGCAATTGCGTGTCTTAAACGGAATGCTAAATCAAACCTGTAAACAGTGACATCAAAATAGCCAATCTGAGTTTTGTGGGTTTTGTTTTTTTGTTATAGGTGAATGCAGAATTTAAGAGAATCACAACAATTAATTTGCAATCCAAGTTCTTCTCTTCGCTGGATATTAACTCTACAAGCCTGATCGACGTGTATACCAAGAAAGGTGGAGTTCAAGCGAAGAAGATCAAAAGCATCATGCTTCCCAGGTATGAAAACAATGTAAAGGAGACAAAGAAACTGTAGGAGCTGTAAAAAGTCTAGGATGTTCCGTGAATAGCATAGCATCCGAAGCATTATGTTTTCGATATTTTTTTGACACTTAGCACCACATCCATTCCCCCAGTGGGGGTCATTGTATCAGAGTGAGCGGCATACTATTATGAAGGCCTAAAATAACGCACTACAAAGCTGTCCCTGACAGCAGTCTTTCATGGAAATGGCAGATGTTCCTACCCCAATGGTCACTGAGTGTACTGTAGGGCTGCAGCTATCAATTATTTTAGTAATCGAGTATTCTATCAATTATTCCATTGATTAATCGAGTAATTGGAAACAGATTACCTTTTTAAAGCAAAAGTATTTCTTCAATAAAAAGCTATTTTAAATATTCAAAATAAGACAGGTCTCCTCAAATGAACAACTAATTGTTTTCCTTTTTTAGAACAATGTATTGCTTAAATCGCATAGTCTATTATCTGTCCAAACTAAACCCATTTAATTAAAGTGCAATATTACATTCAGGTTTTTAAAGAAAACATTTGTGAAACGGTGAAACCCAGTCTGCTTGTTGTTCTTAATGGGCTTTTTTATTGTATGTTTTTGTGATCTGCATACTTAGACTGACAGCATTGACATGAGACGCGAATGCATCCTCAAAGGTCTTTGTGTCTACTTCAACGAAGATGCAGAGAAGCTGGTGAAGGAATACATGGTATGTTGATTTACCTTTTTTATCTTCACAAAGAGGAGGATGATCATAGTTGGAATGGATTGTGTTTCCTCTAAAACTAACCCTTAGGGCAATGTTGCCTTTACATTTTGATGATGTTGGATATGTTAATGCTTTTTGGAAACAGTGTTTTTTCTTTTTCTTTTTTTTCAATTTGGAAAACCCAAACTACATAAAGCTCGATATGACACATTATAGAAATGGGATGTAATGCACATCAGTGAAAATCACTCTCCTTCTTATTTGTTTTTTCACAGAGCATTGACAACAGCAGTCAAACGGTAATGGCAGAGACGGTCTTCGGAATATTTGTCATTCGACACGAAGGTGCAGAGCCTGGGGATGACCCCGAGAACGTTGGGATCATTCTGGAGGGGGTCGAAGTGCTGGATGATTTGGGAAACGTATCTTTTGCGGTGGCGATGATGTTTGCTCTCGTGTATGCTCTAAACTTAAGCTACCCTCCAGAGCTGAAGTTTACATTTGAAGCACTGCAGAAAATAATGATGGAGCTAGATGGAAACAGACTATCCACAAAAGGACAAGTCCTCAAAACATTGCTTTCCCGTGCCTAATGTCACTGTTTGGGATCGCCTCATGTTCCAAACACACAGCCATCAGAGAATCGGTGACTCACCTTGACAGAAATGTTGATTATTAGACCCTCCAGAAAAACGCGGGCAAAAATCCTTGATTATGCGGGCTAAATTCCTTGATTATGCGATTAAACATGCGGGGTTTTATGTGATTTTATGCGGTGAAATTGCGGGAAGTTAGGAAATATGCGGAAATATGCGGGGGAAAAGAATAACAATTTTTTTAAATATTGGGCTGTCTTATTTATTCTCTCTCACTCACAACCTGCCACTAACGTTAAACCCCTTCACTATTCAATTAAACACATTCAGTTTATTTACTGTAAAAGCAATTGGGCTATTTTAATCTCACACACACACACACACACACTTCTCCGCCTCATTCTGTTTTCATTTACTCGTTCGTCATCTGACCAGCTTCAATCTTGTAGGCTACTCACTTCGTTTATTGTAGCCCTCGAAAGGGTTTTGGAGGTTGGAGGTTGATTCCCTTGATTCAACGTGAGTTGAATGGCTTTCTTGTCCGCAGCAGCAGAAAGCATTTTCGAATGTTTGAATGAATCAAAGTGGGTCGCCACCGTCGATTTTCTCTTATGCTCCAACACACAGTTGCACGGGGTGCAGAATAGTTTCCCCCCACCTTTTGCCCGGTTTTTAGTAGAAATGTTCGTTGGTAAATGAGCTCTATACAGTGTTGTTTACATTCTGTGATGCGCGAGCTGATGACGTCACGTCAAGACGAGTTAACTTTTTTTTCTTCTCAACTTTGTGTGGAAAAATGCGGGGATTATGCGGCCCTTTGATAAATATGCGGCCTTTTAAAAATCTGCGCCATTTTGCTGATTATACGGTAAATTCTGCGATCGCAGGATCGCGTTTTTCTGGAGGGTCTAGATTATATGCAAGAAGTATAAAAGTAAGCATTCAAAGTTGGCTGTAGCATGGTTACGTGGACCTCACTGAGCAGAGGGCTGTGCGAGGAGGCAGATGTTACCATGTTGCCTCAATTGGTTTACTGTTGAAACATTTTAATATTTGGGAAGAAACTTAATTTTTTCAAGCACCTTTCAGTGTAAAGCATTGTTTACCTTTGCCTATTTTGGGAAATATATATTCACTGTTATATTTAATAACATCTGTCAGTGTAAAGCATTGTTTACCTTTGCCTATTTTGTGAAATATATATTCACTGTTATATTTAATAACATCTGTCAGTGTAAAGCATTGTTTACCTTTGCCTATTTTGGGAAATATATATTCACTGTTATATTTAATAACATCTGTCAGTGTAAAGCATTGTTTACCTTTGCCTATTTTGTGAAATATATATTCACTGTTATATTTAATAACATCTGTCAGTGTAAAGCATTGTTTACCTTTGCCTATTTTGTGAAATATATATTCACTGTTATATTTAATTAGCTCTGTCAGCGTAAAGCATTTTTTACCTTTGCCTATTTTGTGAAATATATATTCACTGTTATATTTAATGACATCTGTCAGCGTAAAGCATTGTTTACCTTTGCCTATTTTGTGAAATATATATTCACTGTTATATTTAATAACATCTGTCAGCGTAAAGCATTGTTTATCTTTGCCTATTTTGTGAAATATATATTCACTGTTATATTTAATAACATCTGTCAGCGTAAAGCATTGTTTATCTTTGCCTATTTTGTGAAATACAATTTTATTTCAACATCTCGCGTTTGTGTTACAGATGTAGCGATTCATTTCAGACAGTTTGAAACGCGAGGGCCGTGATTGGTACGTGATAGATAAATGTAATGATAATGAAGCCAGCTGCAAAGGATCATTGATCCACCAGGGGGTGCAGTGGGGTTCCACACTGGAGCTCATGTGAAATAAAGTTAGATACAGTACGCTGGATGTACAGCGGAACTTTGTTAAGATCCATATGTCACGGATATCATACTCTGTGCTAAATAAGAGAAATGTAATCATTTACAAAACATCACCATGTTGTTATTTAACAAAATAATGTTGTTTAGTCGAAAAAAACGAACGGGAGGAAATGCAGCCCGGCTCTCGATTTTTAATCCTAATTTAATCATCATCTTCACCACAATCATTTATGTTTATGTTCGCCGAATTGACATGAAATCACGGACACACATGAATATACTGTATTCAACTTCATTAAAACGTTATTAACGTGCCTAAACTCAGTAATTCACCAAAAATATTTATATTTGAATGGAGCCTCGTCGACAGATCAGGATCCCAAAGCGTAGCGGAGGGATCTTGATCTGCATGACGGCTGCTATTTTCCCCATAAGGAACAAGTCGCTGCAAATTATCCCGCTTATTACACGGCCACATTCTCAACAAAGTAACGACATGACTCCCAGTATTAATTGAAATGTTTTTATGGATTTAGAAAATGTTTTTATTGATTTAAAAAATAGTTGTATGTATTGATTTAAATTGACATGCGTACGCTAAGAAAAATAGTCCGTTGTTACCGTTTTTTAAACAGTCTGAATGAAACGGCAGCTCTCAGCTGTGTATTTACACAACTAATGGCCCATCAACCACAGCTCTCTCCCCCCCATCCCCCCCTGATCTTTCTTCTCCAGCAGCTAAATTAACTGTAGGTTACTCTGAGTGACCATAGACTGTATGTGACAAGCTTACAGTTAGTGACGTAACAACACCATAAAAGATGGTGGGTTGAAAGCAATACAGGAGGTAAAAATAACTAGAATAATTGTGATTCATTTATTGTGGCTTTTATGTTTTTAGGTATAAAATGTTATGTAATTCAGGCTTATAGTTCACCCTTCTCTAAAAGCCTTCAACAATGACAATATTCATAGTAATTTAATAAATCCTTCCAACACACATTGTAAACAATAGCCTACTGTAAGTTAAGAAATCATTCCAATATGTACATCTTCTGATGTAACAACAATAACATTATAAATAGTAACATAGCTGAACATGGTATTGCACATTTAGCTTTGAGTGTTACTGACCTGAGATGTTCTTATTACATTAATTAAGGTGACTGAGGCTTTTTAACATACAGGGATGCAAACTCATCAGGTATGAAAAAGGTGACAAGGATTCGAGCCCCCGGCTCCCCCACCCCACGGAATGACAGAGGATTTTAGCAGTAAGAACAACTAAAGCAGCAGTGTTAATAATAACAGAAACGCCAAAGAGTCACATCTAATAGAAATATATAAAAGCATTTATTTTAAATTGTGGAGCAGTCAGTTTATAATTTTGGCAGCACTGTTGAGCATTTTGAAAATGTATTTTCATGCCTCTGTGCAAGGCTTAGTCTTTCTATCTTTATAGCCACATGGTGTAAAGTAACTAAGTTCATAAACTCAACAAGTACTATACTTGGGCACAATTTTGAGATACTTGTACTTTATTTAAGTATTTCAATGTTTTGCTACTTTGTTCTTCTACCCCACTACAGTTCAGAGGTACATGGTGTATTTCTACTCCCCTACATGTATTTAATACCCTTAGTTACTTTAAAGATGTGGATGAATGATTTGAAATATAATCAAGTGTTAAATCAGACTTTAGTTCCACCTGGAGTAAATCCACAAGCTACCCTGCAGTATACAAAGTCATTCAAACTAGCTGCACCTTTACCAGCTTTGAGAACACTTTCATGATCAATCATTATAAAACATATCATATATGTTATTCTGAAATGGACCAATCTGCACAATGACTACTTTTACTGTCGCTACTTTCACTATATTTTGATGATAATACTTTTTCTACTTTTACTTGAGGAACATTTTGAATGCAGGGCTTTTACTGTAACGACCTATTTTGGATTCAAAACGGCGAATTTCGCCGAAAGGTGACAAGTTTGCATCACTGAACATAGACAGAGCACAACTGAAACATAACATCTGAAACGATGTAACAACATAATACACTTTGTGGGGATGCAGCTTGGGATGTGAGGAGTGAGGGATACGGCTTAGAACGGGCGTGTCGCCTGGCAGGACAGGAGAGTGTGTGTTTGGTAAAAAACCTTATAAATAAGTAGTATCAATCCTAATAGATTACGTTGACCCAACCCAAGTAAATTAAGTTGGTAACAAACCTTATAAATAAGTAGTATCAATCCTATTAGATTACGTTGACCCAACCCAAGTAAATTAAGTTGGTAACAAACCTTATAAATTAGTAGTATCAATCCTAATAGATTATGTTGACCCAACCCAAGTAAATCAAGTTGGACCAATGAAATTGCTTAATCTTGAAAGAAAGTGATTTAATCATGTGGAAATATTGTCCATGATTTAATTACGTTCATTCAAAGAGTTATTTTTTTGATTGTATGATATCCGAAAACATTTAAAGAAAAGAAAATAATACTTTATTCCGAGTGTTCTTGCTTTTCTCTTTGGAAGTCATCACATAAAGGCATTATAATACACGGTTCGGCTACATTAAATATTACACATCTGCCGTAGTTCTTTATTTATAGAGCCCTGATGAGAAGACCTTTGGAAAAACTGGAAGAAATGCCGCCAAAACTGAATATGTGACGTGAATCATAAATATATCTGTTAGGGAATAATTCTTCCTTACTCCTAAGATATTTAACATTATTGGCTCTTGACGTTAATAACCAAACCTGATTCTGTTATCTCCTTTAAAAAATGTGCTGCTGCACTTATTCTCAGTTTTATGACCGGTCAATTCTCGGTCACAGAGCCTAAGAGTCAGACAAGTGATTGAGTGTCTCCAGATGTTGGGGCTATCTCCAGTGTTCCCAGAACTCTCTGTAAACTAGTTAAAAGATCTATCGAGAGAGAGGCTGGGAAGAATTGATGTGGCAACGCAACCGTGCAGTCAGAACCTCTGCTGCTCTGTGACTTGTGATGTGAATCTCTCCGGCCGATACTTATAATAAACATCAGTGTTTGACATCAAAGCTCCAACTCTCCTCGTGTCTCTCTGAGTCCTGACTCTCCATTGCTGCAGAAGTTTCCCTTACAATATCAACAATTAAACAACATCTTACATTTATTTTCACAAAATACGTCTCCTTGCAGTAACAATAGTAATTTGGCTGACTTTTTTATTTGATCCAATTGGTAGATAGGTTATATTCAGGGGTGCACATAAGTGGTACGCAGGTACGCATGCGCGGCAACAATCTGAAATGCGTACCGTCACTTGTGTCACAAAGCGCATTTGCGTACCGATGTATATGTGAAGCTTTTCCAGAAGGCGGTTAGATCATCGGACGACGGAGTTGGTCTCCGTGTGCACAGACAGGGCTGCTGTTAACGTCGGCCTGTACAGCAGCACTGCGCTAAAACAGCTGATCACAACGTTCACACGCTCTGTGGTCACGAAGCTCTGCACTCTACTACTACCCCCCCCCCGCCCCCCGTTGACATTCGCGATACAGAGGGCTTCATCATACTCCACGAGCACCCCCACCCGCTGACATTCGCGATACAGAGGGCTTCATGGGAACTTTGAGGGGAGCCGGAAGTTGGAGTACCAAACACTGACTCCAGGTACTCATCTGAGTACCTCACTGAGAAAGTTGTGTGCACCCCTGGTTATATTTACACCATAACGGTGCAAAGCTGATAGAAAAGGACTTGTAGTTTTTAAAGATATTACTGATTTTCTTTGAATATAAGAATGTAAATACTGTGTTGAGAGAATAGTCAGGGGATTTGGGTGATGGGAGGTACATCTATGGAATCACAATTTCAATAGCTTACCATTAAATGACGGATATATCTTTCTGTCTGTGATGCTTTACAAATCAGATATTAATGTGTAGAAGTAAAACATGAGAAATAGTATAGCAATATCCTCTAAAATTATGTGAAAACCTGAATAAAACTACACATCTTCAGATGTTATACACAGGGGTGCACATAAGTGGTACGCAGGTACGCATGCGCGGCAACAATCTGAAATGCGTACCGTCACTTGTGTCACAAAGCGCATTTGCGTACCGATGTATATGTGAAGCTTTTCCAGAAGGCGGTTAGATCATCGGACGACGGAGTTGGTCTCCGTGTGCACAGACAGGGCTGCTGTTAACGTCGGCCTGTACAGCAGCACTGCGCTAAAACAGCTGATCACAACGTTCACACGCTCTGTGGTCACGAAGCTCTGCACTCTACTACTACCCCCCCCGCCCCCCGTTGACATTCGCGATACAGAGGGCTTCATCATACTCCACTAGCACCCCAACCCGCTGACATTCGCGATACAGAGGGCTTCATGGGAACTTTGAGGGGAGCTGGAAGTTGGAGTACCAAACACTGACTCCAGGTACTCATCTGAGTACCTCATTGAGAAAGTTGTGTGCACCCCTGGTTATACATACATAAGTGTTCTACACTAATAATACAAAGTTATTATTAGTATGTATCTTGTGTGCACCGCCTAGTGGTTAAAGCACGTTATTGAATTATTTTTGTTGAATAATGTTATTTGATGAAACAAATATTAAGAGTACATACCTTCATAGGGGGGAAGTAGAAGGTCAATGATAGAAATATAGAATATTAAAAAATCAAGAAGATACTGTAAGTGATCTCTACAATAAAACAGTTTAGTGCTGGATGTACAAAGATATTAAAAGGAGTATGTGCAAAACAGACAAACTAATTCCCCTTCATTTAAACATTAAAGAATACTTTAGGTTAAGGTCTTCTTTTAAATAAGAAAAAAGCTTTGGGGGTATCTACAGATACATATTAAGCCTGACAAAGTACTTAACGTCTAATATATTGCTTTCCTGCAATGTTAACTATTTTGAAGCACTTATTTTAACTGATATTATACACATTAATTATACTCTTATGTATGTAGATAGTATAAGAAATGTGCAGAATAGTTTAATAGTGGAGGTATACACAAATATTGATAGATGTCTTGTAATGCACTGTTGAGGAACCTGTGACCGAAGTTTTTCATTAATTGCATAACTAGACTGCAGTTGTGTATGATATGTCAATAAACCTTAGAAAATCTTGAAATCTTGAAAGGGATGTGCAAAATAGCAATTATGTACAGTTTTTAATGAACTATTAGTAGAGAATAACGAGTAATGAATATACTTTATACAGTAGAGATCTGCAGATAAATGTTTAGTCTTCTCAAGCACCAACTATCAAATATCTCTCCTGATTGTTGGCACTTGACAATCACCTTCCCTGCATTTTACTCAGGTGTAACTAAAGTCGTTAAATTGTTTTATATTTCACATCATTAATCAGAATCTGCAAAGTAACTAAAATAAATGTAGTGGAGTAAAAATACCAGGTTAACCTCTGAATTGTAGTGGAGTAGAATTACAAAGTAACAATGAGCTGTCATGTGGGTATATATTAATGCTGCCCATTATGGATACAAGCGATTTTCACCCATTTAGTAATTACATGTTTTAAATTTGTACACACCAATTTGTTTCCTATCGCCTAAACCTCCAGGGCTGTACACAGTTAAATACTGTCATCTTCTAATTTTGGGAAAAATTCAAACGTCTTTGAAAACTACAATTCCCAGTAGAGACGTGCCATAGAGAACATGTTGCGAAAAACAATAGCCAGCATGTGTAGTTCTAGGGGGGCGTTCGAGTCCAGTTTTGAATAGTCTGCCGTGGTTTCGTTCCATTTCAAAGAGCTTGATGCTCGGCGTAACCTTGGCGCACTGCCACTCCAACATCCAATCCCAGAGCTTGAAGATTAATCACGGGGTTTGTCGACGGGACTGTAGTCCCAAACGATAGCTGGGGATTATGGGTAGTGTAGTGTCTTCGGCCATCCTAAACTCAGAATTTTTTTTCGGATATCATATCGCATTAACACCACATCCCATCGTGCATTGCGGCTAAAACATCCAATTAGCGAACATCAAAACATTCCCAGTTAAACATGCAAAAACAAATTGCTAAATAAAAAGATAAAACACTGGCATGTAATTAACGTTAGAATAAATAAAATGGTTTTGAATAATAGATGAGAGTAAAATCTACGTCACTTTACAGCCCGACCACTTTTGGGGTAACCAATGCTGTCATTTGAACGGCGATCAAGCCTGAAGCCACAGAGATCTTCTTTTACTGTCCTTTCTTCTTAGAGGAAGAAACACGTAAGTCTGGATTTGTTTGAATGTTTGAGGTGCAATAAACGACACAGCAGCTTTTTTCGCATGTTAAAACTATTATTTTCTGCCTCGCTTATGAGAGTAACAGCTGGAGAAATTACAGCCTCGCCTACTGATTTTAATTTAACCATATATCGAGCCCGATTCTCGATTTCAAATGTGTGCTCTAAAATGATATTTATAAATGACTATTATCATTATTATAAGCAAGACAATAAATGGCAAAGATATGTAGAAAATAAATGTATTTAAGATACGTTCATAACAAACGTAACGTGGGAGAAAATAAGTTTCTAGCTAAACGTAATTGAGAATGCAGTTTAGTTCTGTGGGAACGTAATTTTAGGAGACAGGGTTGGATTTTTTTTATATAAATTTATGTTTCATCCAATCACAGAGCTTGTTGACTTATCACGAGGTTTGTTGCAAAGTGGACAGGCGTCAACACAACAATAGCTGGGGATTGTGGGTAGTGTAGTCTCTTTGGCGCTCCACATTTCAGAGAAAACAAGTTGTTTCTCAGAATTGAAGGGGAAAAACACAAAAGCATTGTACACAATTTAAACCTATCAATGTCGTTTAATTAACAGGGATAATCTGGTGTTTTTGAGTTGATGAGTACTGCAGATATCACTGTCAAATCAATCGACAGTAAGAAGAATACTTACTTCCGGGTGTACAATTCTCCGTTATCCAATGGGAATGGACGCTCACATTGCCTTTAAAGAGCAACTTCCAGGTTAAAGACACCTGTGAATAAATGTGTAGGAAAATGATGAATACACTAGATTTTCAAAAATATATACAGAAATATACACTACAGTGACATCTGGCGTCGTTTTTGTAAGACATTTTACACTCCGCATAAAAAAGCCTCGGCACGTGACCTCCCGCGTGTGACGTAACATGGGAGAAATAAAGAGGAGAGCGGCCGGTGTAACGTATTAATAAACATGGATCCCAATGCTAGTTTCGACACAGAAGAAGTTGAACATGAATATTTGAATGCATATGACAGACCACAACCTTATAATTATGAGCCTGCTAGGCGTCCAAGAGACCCGGAGCAGCCAAGGATTAGAAGAAATAACGGCCATCGGAGAGAAATTGAGCTGTGGTGTGAGGAGAACCAGTGGAGAGCTGGGCAGCTATCTTGGTGATTGACCGGCGTTAGCTACAGAATGTTAGCTAACGTCACATCACAACATTGTGAAGTTAGCTATCATATATCAGGCTATAACTAAAGTAGCATTGATAATATAGTAACGTTACTGGCAGGACTGTTGATACTGATCCATAACAGAAACTAATGCGCAAGTATCAGCCGTATCTCGCGTTACCTAATGCAACTCCACACTACGGTGCTGTGTACCGGAGGGGAGACGCGAGATACGGCTGATACTTGACGATCTGGCGGAGAAAGGTTGTGGAGCCTCCGTTGATATGCCGTTGTAAATGGCTTGATGGAAAGCAGGTGTGTAGTCGGGGAGGGTGCACAGCTGATTGCAGCAGGTGAGTGGAGGTTGTGCCGGGAGCCAGGAGTGACAGCCACCACGCACACACAAACAACACAGACAGGGGGAAACAAACAAACACAAAGGAGACGGCTGGAGCAGTACAGCCACCACAGCGTTACCTAATGCAACTCCACACTATGTCTTGGGAGAGAGAGAGAGAGTAGCGAAGGGGGGGGGGGGAGAGAGAGATGTAATACGGTTTCCTGATAAAGCTGTGGAGAGTATGTGCTGCAGGGAGGTGGATGCACAACGCACCCAGGAAGGAACGCTAGCTCCGGTCCTTTTCCCGTGAGGGAAACTGTGGACTCAATGTCCTGACAGGCTGGTATTTGTGCAACCTGCACAAACACAATACTGCACCATGATCACAAATGGTGAAATACAATGTAAAACTACCAAAAAATACCAGCTCACTAAAACACAACCGCTCAACTCAGAGAGCGGAGATGTTTACCCTTTGTGATGTAATATGACGCGTTTGACGTATCACCTTAAAAAAAAGCTGTTTTTAAGAGCAGAGCTCAAAATTGCTCCTTTCCCTCTGAATTCCTGCCCTTATGTCTCGTAAAACATATCAAATCCTACATTCACTTTTTTAATTGTAATTTTCAAGCAAGTTTAAGCATAAATGTAGGAAGAAAAAACAACCTGCAAGATGCTCTTTAAGAGCTGCCGACATAAATGAATGTGGTGCTTCCCTGAGCGTCAAATACCGCCGCCGATGGGAATACATTGCAATCAGTTGAAAGCTCTTTGCGTCAGTTTATGGAGCTGAAGGAGACTCGGCGCGTCCCAACTGCACGCCACGGGACCCTGACCAAGCGTTGCTTCTGGACGTTTATGGAGTGAGAGTGTGTTGGATTAACTCATGTGCGTTTTTTGTCCTCGGCCGCCCCGTATTTTCAGAGCGCATCGAGTTTAAAATACCATCTATACAATCCAGGCACACTGCTGATGCCGACAGCCCCGCTCCTGCCGCCTGTTTGTGGCAGACCACACTTGAAAGTGTGCGTGGGAGACGCCTGGACACGTCTACGAGCAGCAAACTTTCAACAAAGATCTCTAAATGGGTGGCTATAGCTTGCAGGCCAATTAACATTGTGGAGAACGAGGGGCTGCATGATATAATTTGGGTCGCATCCAATGACTGCACTTATGAATTGCCTTCCAGAGCCACCACTGTGTCGAAAATACACAACTTGTATGAAGTCCAAAAAGCGAAAGTGGAGGAGGATTTAAGAAAGACTTCCAAAGTTCCACAAACATTTGCATAAAGCATATTTGTCCACTCATATGTTGATAAGAGTATATCAAAACTTGAAAAATATCCCTCTCAAGTACATTTAGAACAGATAAAAAATGTGCGATTAATTTGAGATTAATCGCAATTAAAGAGCATCTTGCAGGTTTTAATTTTTTCTACATTTATGCTTAAACTTGCTTGAAAATTACAATTAAAAAGGTGAATGAAGGATTTGATATGTTTTACGAGACATAAGGGCAGGAATTCAGAGGAAAAGGAGCAATTTTGAGCTCTGCTCTTAAAAACAGCTTTTTTTTAAGGTCATACGTCAAACGCGTCATATTACATCACACAGGGGACACATCTCCGCTCTCTGACCGCGGGTATAGTAGAGTTGCGTTGAGTAGAGCGGTTGTGTTTTAAGGAGCTGGTATTTTTCGGTAGTTTTACATTGTATTTCACCATTTGTAATCATGGTGCAGTATTGTGTTTGTGCAGGTTGCACAAATACCAGCCTGTCAGGACATCGAGTCCACAGTAAAAAGGACCGGAGCTAGCGTTCGTTCCTGGGTGCGTTGTGCATCCACTTCCCTGCAGCACATACTCTCCACAGCTTTATCAGGAAACCGTATTACTTCTCTCTCCCCCCCCCCCCTTCGCTGCTCTCTCTCTCTCTCCCCTCCGGTACACGGCACCGTAAGACATAGTGTGGAGTTGCATTAGGTAATGCTGTGGTGGCTGTACTGCTCCAGCCGTCTCCTTTGTGTTTGTTTGTTTCCCCCTGTCTGTGTTGTTTGTGTGTGCGTGGTGGCTGTCACTCCTGGCTCCCGGCTCAACCTCCACTCACCTGCTGCAATCAGCTGTGCACCCTCCCCGACTACACACCTGCTTTCCATCAAGCCATTTACAACGACATATCAACGGAGGCTCCACAACCTTTCTCCGCCAGATCATCAAGTATCAGCCGTATCTCGCGTCTCTCCTCCGGTATACAGCACCGTAGTGTGGAGTTGCATTAGGTAACGCGAGATACGGCTGATACTTGCACATTAGTTTCTGTTATGGATCAGTATGGACAGTCCTGCCAGTAACGTTACTATATTATCAATGCTACTTTAGTTATAGCCTGATATATGATAGCTAACTTTACAATGTTGTGATGTGACGTTAGCTAACATCCTGTAGCTAACGCCGGTCACTCACCAAGATAGCTGCCCAGTTCTCCACTGGTTCTCCTCATACCAAAGCTCAATTTCTCTCCGATGGCCGTTATTTCTTCTAATCCTTGGCTGCTCCTGGTCTCTTGGAAGACTAGCAGGCTCATAATTATAAGGTTGTGGTCCGTCATATGCATTCGAATATTCATGTTCAACTTCTTCTGTGTCTTCTGTGTCGAAACTAGCATTGGGATCCATGTTTATTAATATGTTACACCGGCCGCTCTCACCCTTGTGTCCCCCGTGTTATGTCACACGCGGGAGGTCACGTGCCGAGGCTTTTTTATGCGGAAGTGAACATTTCTTACAAAAACGACCCCAGATGTCACTGTAGTGTATATTTCTGTATATTTTTTCGAAAATCTAGTGTATTCATCATTTTCCTACACATTTATTCACAGGTGTCTTTAACCTGGAAGTTTCTCTTTAACTATGGACAATGATGCGATTCATCGCGATTAAATATTTTAATCGACTGACAGACCTACTTTATATATTAAATAATCATAATAATAATGTAAATGTTTACACTTATTTATTTTTTACTACATAGTTTTACCTTTACAATAGTTTGATTTAATATGCAGTATATTTTTTGTAATATTGTTGTGGTGTTTTCACACAGTACAGTAGATCAAAGTAAATCAGCTTATACATTAAGATAAGATAAAATAAGATGGACCTTTATTAATCCTCGTGGGGAAATTCAGTAGTTCAAACAGCTACAGGGTGAGAGTGAAAAACCGATTCACACAGATTAATAAAATCAAAAATAAGATCAGCAATACAAATACAAATGATAATAATGAGAAACTATGAAATAAGAAATGAATACAATTCAAATTAAATGATCATATCATATATTATAATGTATTGTATTATTAAGTCATATCATACATTAACCCCATTATAGCAGATGCCACATTGAATGGATGAACACATTTAGGCATCAATAATTACAACGGAGTATTTCTAAATATAAGTTTTTAAAATAATTATATGTATTTAATACTAATAACATAATGATTCATTTTACTTTCAGATGATAATACTTTTCAATTGGGCATTTGAACATTTTGAATGCAGGAAATGTACTTCTAACACATATTTTTACCTACAGTATAGTAAATCATCTGAATACTTCTTCCACCTCTGATTTTAACCTGTCACTGTTTTTAAAACTTTAATTAAATGTTTGATATTTCCAGAGACCCTTTCAGACCGGCAATGCTGCCCTGCATGTGTTGATCACCTTAAGGGGGGCTGTCGAGCCTACAGTATTTCATTTGTATTAAAGCCAGACCATTTTTAAATATAACTGTCTGATTTTGTCATTGCACAACATTTGTGAATAAACTCAATTTGTGATTGTCATGGCAATGTTTGTCATTACTGGTGTACACATAATCACTGATGCTCCGCTGTAACGGTGGTGGACTCAACAGAACAGAGTGGGCAAGCTGACCAATCAGAGCGCAGTGGGCTCACAGGGAAGGGGGTGCAGGAGCTCCAACAAGGCGTTTAGGACAGAGTGAATACACATACTATTCAGAGATGCTGTATGAGAAACCAATGTGAGTTTGGAAAATTGCACAATGTAAATCTATTCTATTAGATCTCAACAATGGAATTATGATCAGTAGAAACGGCCATGACATGGGACCTTTAAATAACAGCATCTGATCAGTTGTGAACATTGCCTAACTGGAAATTTGATTGATAATATTTGATATCCATAGTAAAGGTTTATTGATACATACTGCCACAAAATGCACAAGCTGTTTCTATGATATATAAGCCTGTGGTTCAACTGTTCTGTAGGCCTATCACTGTAAGCATTCATGAGTTGCTACTGACATTGAAGAATGTTACAATGTATTAACCAATTCACTTTATTGATAGTACTTACTGCCAGTACAGTTTTACAGTGCCATGTTTACAACCTACAATTGGGGTCCAAATAAGACAGTCACAATAAATCATTAAAGTAACAGTAAAGCCTTCAATATTGCCACACATATAAAGAATGCATTTTGTAATCAACCAAGCTGCTGAGAGCTGTATATATTTTAAAAGACAAAAAAAAAAAAAAAACTACTATAGTAGTTGTAGTTTGGCAAATGCATTGTATTCTTAGTTTTAGAATATACTAAATTATTCTTTCAATTGTGTCTACTCATCTATCCTTGGTGGAACGCTGACTGAACAAGATCTCTGAATTGAGAACTGACTTCAGTTCTTCATTCTCCATCTTCCAGGCAAGACACACATCTTTCTCCGCTTCTCACATTGGCTCCATACTGATGATGTACAGTTAACATGAAAAATTACAGAAACTAAGGCTTGGATCTAGAGTACAAGGTCATCCTTACCTTCCATCTATCAGCACTAAAGATAAAGACAAAGCACCAATATAAAAATAGAGCTAAGCTATACTGCCCCTTTCCCAGACCCATCTCCAGAAAGGAAAAAAACAAGTTTGAGAGTGAATTTGAGCTAACAACAAACATTTGGTGCCGGAGTTGGGTAAGATCCTTTCAGGCTGCAGAGTTTACCCTTAAAAAGCTCTTTGGTCTTTGTCAGGCAGGGCATATAAGAGTGTTCCATGAGGTAAACGCCAGAGTCCACCCAGATTCCAGAACAGAGAACAGCTGCCTGGTCAATACAGTTACAGAGGTCCTCTACCTGGACCAGGTATGCAATGGTAGTCCTACTTAAGGTCGTTAAAGTATGGCTTTACCATGACCGTAACAGCATCTACACTGATACCATCTTGGATTATGGGTCAGAGTGCTTAATTTTTCTAACAGCTGATGCTCAAAGGATTGGTCTACATGTGCCTCCTGATGTTCTCAAGAACAATTCAGAGATGACTATACTCTCCATTTAGCAACTGTGAGGAGATACACCTCCATAAGGCCCTCACTCCCTGTATAGAACTCAACATGTAAAATAAATACTTTCTATTACATTTCATAATATATGTATCACTGTCTTTGTGTCTTTTCTCTTTTTAAGAGCACACGTAACGAAAGTTGGCAAAAGACCCAGTATGTGCTGCAGCAAATTATTGAAAGTTTAAAGAGCTAGTAAGATATAGTTTGTCACCAAGCTGGTTCCTGATCATTGGTGACTCGTCATTAGGTCAGCAGAAAGTAATTAAAATAATAATTCCAAAAATATGAAAAAATATATATCTTAAAATATATTTTAAGATCATGTTCAGTCATCTGTTTTGTCTGTACATTGCTGTTTTAGTCTGCGTTCTTTTAATTAGTGTCTACACTGTGCCTATTGAGCCGTGTTGAGCGATGTGGGGCAAGTCCCTCTCTCTGCTGTCAAAATGAATGGGTGCTGTAAAAACTACACTGCGCATGCTCAGAGTGTTTTTGTGTTCAATGTGTGCAGCAATTTTTTTATCACCAGTGGGGCAGTGTGCTAGCAACCCCACCAAAACGTCATCTCATAGTTCAGAGCTGAAAATAACCCAATCATAACCCAGCTGCTGAGTCACTATAGGACAGAACACGCGCTGGGTTGTCTTAACCCATGTGCAGGGCTGGATCATTTTAACCCATGTGCTGGGTTGTTTATTTGACCCAAGCTAGTGATTGAAATTAACTATATCACTGGGTTAAATATAAACCATACATTGGGTTGTTCATTTGACCCAATATATTGATTGAAATTAACTATATTGTTGGGCTAAATAGAATATAATAATAATGTATAATTGTGTAATGAATTATCTCCAAACACACCGTATATATATATATATATATATATATATATATATATATATATATTAAAAAAATGCATTTATTGATAATTTGAACAGCTTTGGCAAATCGCCAACATTCCATTTCCACTATAAAAGAACAATGCATTTTAGCACAATACAAATTCACGTAACATGAAGCATGTGACTTAAACAGCTGAGGAGGATGTAACCTTCCTCACATTAATACATGAAACATGTCTTCCAAGTCCATCAACATTTCCACATTCTTCTCCCAACCTTTGAGGTTTGACTGGTGTTTTTTTCCTTAAATGGCATTGGTTCACGAGCGGCTGAAGAAATCCTACAGTCCGGCATGTTCTTCAGTCCAAGGACTTTGGGGGAAAGCCTTTCACCATCCATTTGCAAGAGCACTTGGTAAATGGTACTACTATGAATGAATTCATAGTAGTACCTTAGCTCTTTGGGGTAAGCCATGTTCAGTGTATAGATGACTCCCAGCATGATGGCACAAGCTCGGGCTACAGATCCAATGTTGTCCAGAATGATTAGTCCTTCAACAAAAATCCCAACGTCGTCATAATGTCCAGGTTCTCCACCCTCCTTGTTGATGACATATATGCCCATAGTAGATTTCTCCAGGTCTCTGGTGACGTCATCTCCTTCGATGTCCTGTATATTTAAAGAAAAAACATGCATTTATTCAATATATGTAATTTTAATGACATACTTTATCGTATACATTTTTTGTAATATTGCTCACATACCTATTAATCCCTTAAAACAAAGCTGGTCATATTGTATATATTTCTGATTTAAACTAAATATGTGTGAGGTGTTTTCAAAGATTTACGTAGGAACCAATAAGCTTGGTGCTGAGTGTCAGAAGTCAGGGAGGATTGACAGATGGACTAAGACATTGTTGATTATGGTCTTTCCATTGGACAATAAGAAAAATAATGAACAAAGCCAACCTCATCGTATAAAGAACCAAGCTGATGGTTTGAAATGCTTTAGTCTGTTGATGAATATCAACATTCATATAAATATGCTCAACCTTCATGCTCCTTATAAGGTAAAACATAATTATCTAAAATTGATGCCTGACACTAGGATCTTAAAACACCACATGTGACTGACAAATGCAATTACAATGACTTACCATATACTACATTCTAGTACCTGGCAACTAATCCAGGCTGTTGTGATGCAAATGGGGCTCTATACGGAACTAGACAGGTACATTTCATAAAATTGCTCCATAGAGTATAAGACAATTTGTATAAAAAAGTGTATACACACATTTACCTTTTGCAAGATCGCCAGATGTTTGGCTAGTTTCTGGCCAACAACTCCTCCATTCTTCTGGAAGACAGATGTCAGCAGAGTTAGATGGCTGTCCAACTGCGCCATGAAGGCTGTTTCAAGTGGGATAGTTGTTATGCGCTGGAATTCAGCATGTATCTGTTATGCAAAAACAAAACGACAGAACACAAAGAGCACATTCAAACATTGGTGTAATGATATTTTGTATCTACTGTATTATTAAAGGATAGATTTTAATTTTGACCTCCTCATTAACCAAGTCCTTGATAAGATGTGTATTGGTTTACAGTGTGTTCTAACCAGTATTTCAATTAATCTAAGGTCATTGCAAGGAATCAAAACTAGACTTGTAAGCTGTATGGTTCGTTTAAACCTTGCTAATACTTTTTTTAATTGACAATGGGTAAAATGTTGAGTTATAAAGTGAAAACCCCAATTCCAGCAGCAGCTGTTTTCTTCAGACAATCAAACAGATAGAGAATAGCTGGTGAAGAAAGCAGAACATTGAGCAGCTAAAGAGCCAAATACTTTACTAAGGAGTTGGTGCAGAGCATAAACAGAACTAAAAGATAGTGAATATTGGACTTATCAGATGGACAGAAACACCATTTCAAATGTATGATCATGTTGCTCTGTATCAGCTCGATGTGTACAGTAAATAGGCATTTCACCATACATTCACCATGTGAAATATATAACTTACCTCATCAATATGGAGTATTGTGGGTAAGGTTCTGTTCCCCATCACACCAACATCAGATAGCAAAACCTGCAATAAAAATAAAGATGAGCAGAAATTAAAATCATAATGGTAAATGAAAAAAGTTAATTGATTGCCAATGATTACTAACTTGTGTTAGGCCAATGACTCAAAATCCTACAAAGTCCTTTTTTTTTTTTAAATAGAGTCTAAATATGACTGGATGTGATGCACTTTTGCTAAATGTTTAGACAAATTGTGACCTGCTCTATCGAAATCAGTCGCATTGACCCGAAGACACATTTTGAACACTGTTGGAAAGAGGACATTCCTAGCTTTCTAATGATATCAGGATTGTTTTTGTACACCAAATATTAAGCGAAATATGTCACATTATATAATGACTGTCACCGAGTCATCATTTTGAGAAAAAGGCCTTCAAAGTTTTCTCTTCTCTGGAATCCATCGATCTGATTGATTATTAGCAAAGCAAATGATGAAAATACTACGGAGGGAAGATATTTTCATTTGGATTACTGGTCTGGGAGAAGCTCGCGAGTGTGTGTGTGTATGTGTGTGTGTGTTTGTGTAATTTTGCGTTTGTGTGTATTGCGTTTGTTTCCCGGGGAAAATCCTCACGAGAAACACCGGCTGTTGTTATGCCTGCTGTGACGTTAAGTTACTCCGTTCTCCGCTTGTAATTATGCCGTTACAAGCTTCAAAGTTGTATTTATCATCTGAATTTGACGACACAAGTTTAATATTCTGAAAGCCAAGACTTTGTTTAATTGAAATCAGATGAAAACAAACTGTAAAGGACCCTGCCGTGTTATTTATGATTACTCTACGCTTACATTCATAATGTCAGCCAGAGGGAGGGGGGGCGGCGATGCGGAAGAGCAGATTGCCTGTCATCTTCCCTTTACAAGCTTAAAGAATGTATTTATCGTGTGAGTTTGGAAATAAAAGTTTCATATTCTGAAAGCCAAGACTTTGTTTGTTTAAAATCAAACAAAACCCCCGAACCCCGAAAAAATTGTTTTTTACGCAAATCCACGTTTATTTTGAAATGAGCCGTTGCGACTTCCAAATGATTTCGATAGAGCGGGTCACAATTGCTTGTGTGCCCTTTAGGGCTGTCCCAAATACAATTTTTCGGGCTCCGGATATTCGGTAGTAATCAGCAGCGAATATTCGAATATTCGGTGCGGAGAGATTTGTATTTTTTTTTTATAAAACATTTAAAAAAAAAAAAAAAAATTCAAAACATATTTTTGGGGAAAAAAGGTTTCATAACACGCTCCGAATCCGAGACACCTGACATAAGCAGAAGCGCAGAAAGAGCATACTATTACGATTGATATTTATTTATTGTCTCAGTACTCGCAAACATTAAAACTAAATGTGTCCTGTTAACTGTGTTCGTTATTCTCCCGACCAGGAGAGAAGCTTTAAAAGGAGACTAAATGGAGTCTCTGTGAAAGTTCAATTGGGTACTTTAATTAAAAAAGGCGCGGGTTGGTCACAAGCATGATATTGTTCAGTCAGACAAACAGCTGTGATCCGCTCCTCGATAGGGAAGAGAAGAGAATGGATCTCTCCTCCGGTGCTGTTATATATCCTCTGCTGGCTCCTCCCCGCCAGCCGGCTCACCTTGTCTCCAATGTCCGTTATTGCATTTAAACAGAGGATAGGTTCTTTTCACATTCAATATATGCTTAACACGCCGTTTCTCCTCATATTCTCTTTCATCACTTTTCATTTAACACATTCTAAACGCTATAATCAATACTCTAAACCAGCGATACTCAACCCGCGGCTCGCGAGCCGCATGCAGCTCTTTTAAGACTAACTGCGACTCTTTTAAGTCCCACTTAAAAAATAAAAAAAAAATAAAAAATCTTTGAAAAACGAAAAACAAAGTCAGAAGAATTCATCAACATTTCATTATCACTCACAAGTCACACATCAGTCGTCGCCCCTCCCCCTCTGAATAGCCAATCAAATATTATGTCAGGTTTCGCGCTCTGATTGTTTCGCGCGAGATAATTGCTACGTCACACTGGGAAAACTATACAGCAGTATGCAAAAATGGCTACGACTAAACGGAAATATGAAGAGGAATATCGAACATTTAAAGAGGACTGGGAACTGGAGTTTTTCTTCGTCTCCACCGGTTCGGGAAAATGCACCTGCCTGCTTTGTGACAACATCATTTCACAATTTAAAAGGTCCAATTTGCAGCGCCATCACGACACAAAACACCCGAAGTTTAGTACCGACTTTCCGAAAGGTGGAGAGCTGAGGGCGGAAAAGCTGGCTAGACTCAAACAGAACCGAACTGCTCAAAAAAACTTTTTCCACACTAATACGAGTGAAAGAGCGACAGAGGCATCCTACAAAATCACACATGAACTGATGAAAAAGATGAAGCCATATACTGATGGAGAAATGGTGAAGGACTGCATACTGCTGGCTTGTTCAACGTTGTTTCCTGAGAAAAAAGACCTGGAACGAGAGGCCAAAAAAATGCAACTGTCGGATTCTACTGTAGCTAGGAGGGCATCAGACATTTCAGAGAACATTGCACATACTCTTAAGGACAAACTGTCATCCGCTGAGTTTGTCAGCCTTGCAATGGACGAAAGCTTGGATGTCAATGACACGCCACAATTACTAATCTTTATCCGGGCGGTCAACAGTAAGCTTGACATTACAGAGGAACTGCTTGACATGGTTTCACTGAAAAATGGAACAACGGGCATTGAAATAAAAAACGCTGTGCTGGAAACATTACAGAAGTTTAACATTGGCCCAGAAAAAATCACAGCATTCACGACAGATGGCGCACCGGCGATGCTTGGTAAGAGGAACGGAGCCGTGGCCTTGATGAAAGAGACGCTTAAAAACGGCGGGGTTGCTGCTGAGGGTATTTTCTCATACCATTGTATTGTGCATCAACAAGCCTTGTTTGCTAAGTTCAAATGTCTGAATGAAGTGATGGCAAATGTAATCGAAGTGGTTAATTATATCAGGGCCCGTGCAAGAAACCACTTAAATGTTAAACTGCTGTGTGAGGAGTTTGACACTCACTATGGAGATTTGGTGTTACACACCGAGATCAGATGGCTGTCTAAAGGACGTATGCTTGCACATTTAATGGACTTGATTGAACCCCTGAAAGCCTTCATTGTCGGCCAAGGGGAGACTTCCCGATTTTCCTTTTTGGATGATAAAGAGTGGGTGCTGTCTGTTGCGTTCCTGTGTGACATTACGCAGCACTTGAACGAACTTAATCTCAAGATGCAGGGAAGAAACAAGACCGTGTATGAGCTCTACACGGCTGTCAAAGTATTTTCTGACAAACTGGATGTACTCGACCAAAGTGTCCGTGGTTCTGATTACCGTTTCTTCCCCACCGTGCAGAAAGTGATGGCGAGGCATGCAGACGCTCTCCTGACCTGTCAATCTCAATTCTGTGAGGTGCTAACTGAGCTCAAGCAAAACTACACATCCAGATTCCACGACTTCAAGGACCATAGCAATATTTTTCTACTTGTAAAAAACCCATTCCTGATTGAAGTCAATGAAATGAAGCAAATAAGCGACCAGCTCGGACTTGTGCAGCTTCAAATGGATTTCGTGGAGTTAAAGAGCTCAGATGAACTTCAGCGTCAATTTCGGATTACAGATGTCGTGGACTTTTGGAAACTGGTGGGGCATCTACCAAATATCTCCAGACTGGCAAGACGCATCATCTCAATGTTTCCGTCCACATACCGGTGTGAAGCAGCATTCTCTGCGCTCACAAAAATAAAATGTCGCAACCGAAACAGATTGAGTCTGCAGCACACAACAGAGGCCCTCCGGATCGCCGTTTCCAGCGCAGAGCCCGACTTCAAATCACTTGTGCGGCAGAAGGAGTGTCAGAAATCACATTGAGTGTGAAGTAAGGTCAACATTACTCTTCTGACAACCCCTGCTGTGTATAATCTGCTGTTATATGGACTGTGATTATCAGTAAACATGCTGTCTGTTATCTGTTGTTTTGTGTGTTTTGTGGTTGCAGTGAAAATAAGAAATCACAGTTATTGCACTGTACATTATGCTTTTCATTCTTAAGTAACATATTACTATTATCCATATTCTCAAATGCATAAAGGTTTCAGGGAGGAAAGGAGCGTTTTTGGATTGTGGCTCTTGCAAAAATATTTTTTCGTCAATGTGGCTCCTGATTAGGACAAGGTTGAGTACCACTGCTCTAAACAATACTTCTCGGCTCGTGGTTTCCGGTCATTCTGGATGTTGTCACATGCTACTCTCGTCTGTAAACAATAATGTATTCAAATAAACTGTACCTTCATTTAATATTCAGCATGGTAGTATCTCGACATCTATAGTTGTAGTGTTAAGTCAGTAGGCTTCGGTTTGCACCACTCTATATCATTTCGCTACTAAATTCACCTCTTCAGGAAATCGTATATTAGCCACATGCTAAATGCTAACCGTAGATGAAGGATTTTCAGAATAAAAGCTTAACTGCTTGTGCACAAGAATTTCTGGTTTTTCAGTATAAAAGAGTATTAAAACTGACGGCATGTTTAAACTACATTTCCCCATTAAAACTTTGATTTTAATTTCTAACAGTCCCACCTAAAAGGTTTGTATAATACTGAAATCAATGAGTTATTCATCTGAACTTTGCATATTACATATCTCATATTAACAAACATACAATCAAATGGAATGGTTTTACAGCCGGCTTTACAAAAATACAAAATAAATTCTTGTCTGTGTTCAAACATAAAAGTGTTCCCTTGTGCATAACTTCTAGTGTTTACATTCAATATCATTCTTCAAAATAGCAGCAATGGCTTGGTATCAGGACATTTCTTCGTCCCTCCTTTCACAGAAACCGTTCTCATACCACGCTCAGTGTTAAGGCACTTGTTTTTACAAAGTGAAAAGAAACAAACCATTTTAGAATAGCAATGATTTTTACAACATGAGATCCACCATATTAGAATAGTATAAAGTAATAAAGAATAAAATAAAATATCTTGGATTGGCAAAGTAAATTGAAAAATAAAAATAAACTATCTTGGAATAGTGTAAAGTAAATTGAAATGGATTCACTCCATTTTAGCATTTTATTTTGCTCACTTCTTCACATGATTTCATCATGTAAAGAATCACATCAGCTGGACATTCATTGATCAATCTCATCTCCGAACATCCATATCATTTAAACTAACTCATCATTGTCATCAACATCTGAATACGGGGGTTGGTCGTCTTGTTCTGCTAGCATTTGTAATTATCTCCTCATGAGAAATTTACCCTCCCTCCTTTCATACCATTTAAGGTATGAAAGTAATATGTTCTCTAGAAGGGGCCGTCGTGATCAATCGGTACGTTCTACTCTGGGGTACGGCATTCTAGACAGTCATTTCTGGGAGAAGATTTTGGTCAGTTACAACAGTTGTAGAATTTCATCACTTAAAAGTTCCTACTAAGTACCTTTGGGTGGTCTGTTCTAATGCAGTGATAAAGTCCCTGAAATGGTGTGAGAACCAGTGGAATATCAATAACTCGTTATACTAATTTATTTTCAATTCTTGTCTACTTAAATAGCTATGCTAACCCCTTTAACAGTGTGTGGAACCTTGGGTGCTAGAGCATGTGATAATTACTCCCTCCTTTAACAAGAACTTTAAAACAGAAGTCATTTCATTAATGGTTTGCAGTTCAATTCAGGAATTTACACCTATGGCAGATATGTTTCTCCTTTAAATAACATCTCTAAAAGTCAGGTCATCACTGATTGAATGGATGACCTTTAGGAGCTGGTGGCGCTTGTCTTTTAAAACTCATACTCTGGTGCCGTGCGCTCCCTCTGAAGCTGCAAGTAAGATTTAAAACATCTGCAGGGTGGATCGAGCGACCCCTTCTCCCTGAACGATATTTGTTGTAAAATATGCACCATCACAATGAGTGATCCAAGGCCCCCCATGTATTACTCCCAATTATATTAGTTTTTTTTTAATTAAAATGTGCAATCTCTCTTTTGTCTTTTTAAAACTCTACATCTTGGACAAAAAACAACTGTTATTTCCACCTTAATCTTCCCTCCTGAGGTAATAACCATGCTACAATGGAGATATCAATACTTTAGAGTGGAATACTATCTTTGGCTTGGTACTAGCTCTACCTTTAACATTTTCCATACAAATAAAGATTTGTCTGCTTTTATAGAGTGGTTACTAAAACCATCCCTTTAAACTGTAGGTCTATACTGTAACAAATTAAATCTTACCCAATTTCACACATGAATAAAAAAACTCTTAAAGAATAATTTGTTCATATGATGAAAAGATTGAATAATATGTTCTACCCTCAGTGTGTTTTTAGGGTTATTTAATAGTTTCCTCTTTCTTTCTTTATAAATTCACCAATTGATTAATTCATGGCTAATAAACCTTTTTCTTTACGTATTTCTCGTTGGTGAATAAGTGTGTTTATGTGTAAACTCACTCACTCCCGTTTTCCTTCTCTCCCCCTCTGGTTGTCAAGCCACGACCCCCTCACGTTCTGCCGGACCATGCCAACTCCTCCGGCCTGTCTTCTCCTCCGTTCACCTTCTCCTCAGTCCATCTGCGCTTGGATCCTTCCGGTGTAACTCTTTTCAGTGTCCCATCTGCTTTGCTTTTCATCTCCTCCTTTACAGTCTCTACTGGTTGCATGGAGGGCATATTCTGCTCTCATGTCCCACACTCTGCTCTTGTGTCCAAATCTTGTGGCTCAGCTCATGTCCTGTGGGGGACCGATGAGAGTGTGCCTTTTATGTCACCTGTAGTTCTGGATTCCTCAGGTGGAGATGGTTCTGGATAAAGTCTTGTCATTGTTTGTTCAGCTCTGCTTCTCTGTCTGTTCGATGGAGGAGGAGGAGTCTTCTGTGGTGAGGTCTTTTGTCTGCTTGGAAGTTGGGATCGCAGCGTTCTGACAGGCGGAGATAGAGAGAGAGAGATCTCGGGACGCATTATCTATAGTTAACACACTGAGGTAAAATAAATCCAATCTTTCCCACTCTATTTTCCTAACCATACTATCTTTCTTTGATGTTAAATGTCATCTAAGCCCAGTTAATGTTTTCTAATAATTGTACCATATCCCTAAACATTGTTTTCCCCCACTGTAACATGTTTACTCCAATTAACTCTTTCAGGAAACCACTTTCTTCCATACATTTAAATACCTAGATGCTTCAAGCACCACATATTTCACACACTATAAAGGAACGTCTCCATATTTTCTCCATCACTTTAAATCTCACAGTTATTTAGAACATAAGTAACTTTGGTGACTGGACATATCTGCAATGTCGCCACTGTCTGCTAGGAAATTTTGTTCATAGAGTTTGTACGTACAAAGCTGTACTTTTGGGTTAGTAGCCTGTTTCAACTGTAATCATTTTCAATAATTCTACTCAGGTCACCGGTCGGTTGTTCATAAACTTAACAGGTGGTGTTTCTGGTACAGACTAAAACATGGATCCAGTGTATTTAGAGATTCCCCTAATCTGTAAATCCCCATCACTTACATATCCCGATCACTTAAACCCATCTCATCATTTGATACAAGAACTGCATATAGGGGGGGTGAATCATCTTGATTATAACCGCCTCTTGTTTGGGAACGAGTATTTCTAACTCCTCCTCTTGTTGCTCAGCTGATCTTTTGTCTCCTAGGATAAGTGAAAGTCTGTGAAAAGCAGCTGGAGTCTTGTTAATGATGTGGGCATTCTCTATGAGTGAACTAATGGTTCCATGTTTTACTTGATATTGTACTCCCCTTCCAACCAGAAAGGTGCCAAGTGTAATGAGCACAATCAACAATGCTATTCTGACTCTTATCCCTAGGGGACCCCACAATTGGTTTGGCTTTGTTCTCGTCATCATCTCTATTTTATCCCTGCTTGTGTCCGTTACAGAATTTAAATAATGAGTCCAAAAATAACATACAAAAAATTGGACTCTTTTTCAGATGTAAAACAAAAGAATTGGTTTTCACATTAATGTACAATCTATAAAAATCTATAGACAATTTGTCTTTTGAGCTGTTTCTATCTTTATCTTATTTCTATTTATTGTTTTATTCCAGCTCTGCCAAATCAGTCCTAACTCCCAATAATGTTCTGGAAGTTGCCAGTGAAGGGTGACAATGTGTGAGGTGGTGTCAATTTGCTCCTTTTTCTTTACCTTTAAACCGGAGCGCGTGTGAAGTTTGTTACAACCTTTCACGCTTCCGTCCACCGGGGATGAGCCCACTGTCTTTTGTGAACCTTCACCCTCACCCAATCACCTGGCCGAACAGGAGTCTCTTCTGGTGTCTCGTCTGCTATCTCTGTAGTTTTCCTAGCCTGCTGTGTAGACAAAACTTGCATAATATTACTCAGAGTTCTGACATATTCATCCACTTCTATTTGTCTAATATCTAAAACTGGACCACTCCCTCCTTGGAGAAGGCCCAAGCTTTGGCATACCTCTTGTTGTTATGAGACCTATTGTCAACTACATGTTATTATTTATTAACTACGTCACTGAAATCAACATATCTGTATAATCATGACACTCCCTCCTTTGAGCATAAAATGCTCAATTAATATTGCAATGATTACCCTATTATGAACAGGACATGTAAAACCCATAACGTTGCATTAAATAAATATAAATTCTCCGTTTACCCACAAAGCGTACAAAAATATCATATGATGTATGGCTTTCTGATGGCATAAATGCATATTCACAAAACATTTACCATTAGCACTTCTAATAGTTTACTTGTTTCAATAATGGCTTTTGTCATGGTATTATGCATCATCGTTGCTGCGAAAAACAATACCCCTGGTGTCGCTAATGCATCTCAATAACTCTAGGATTAGAGGATTGGTTGACACTGCTGAACTAACATATGATAAAATAATCTGTCTCCAAACTGGAGGGAAAATATGAACTATTCTCACAGAGAGTGACCTGCATGAAGGGCTGGTGCTCCTCACTCATAATGAGATATTGCCTTACGCACTACACTATAAATCAGTAAAGTTACTCAAGAATAAATAAATAAAGACTGATTCTTGAAACTGTTGTAAAAACCCTACAACTTCTTCATCCAAGCTCTCAATCAGTGTTATGTTATTTAATCTGCGGCTCATGCCTTAAAACAGATACTTCAGACCGATTATAAAATTGTGTTTATGAGAAAAATGTAATCTGACTCCATAAATCACATAATTGTTTGATTAAAAACTGCACTTCTGGCTAAGAATAAATGAAGTTCCCCTTTAAACACAGCCCCGGTCTTCTGACGGGGTCTATCTATGTAATGGCTGGAAAATGTTGGGCCAGTCTCTGTCGCTCCGTCACAGTTCTCCCACTAACAGTCACTCTCTAGTTCTGCTGGGTTCTTGTTGACTTCTTCACTGGTTTGAGACAAGCGACCCTATCGGACACCTCCCTTTGTAGCCAGACTTCACCACAGCAGAATCGAGTTTCTGTTTTCAGGTCTGGACAGCTTCACGTCAGGTGTATCGCCGCCCCTTGCATATTTTGGGTGGAAGCCCGTCTTCTTGACCTCACTAGTTGTGTGGACACAATAGTTTTCTGTGTGGGGGAACAACATCACTTGTAATCTGTATCCTTCTCATAATTACAAAAATAGTCTGCTAAATGTTCTACTCTGCTACTTCTAATTGGTGGATGCTCTGTGTAAATGCAAATTCAAAGCAAAAGGAGCAAATTGAATTTGCATTTCACGAAATGGCGATTGCCCTGTCTTTGTTTTTCCACATGTGGGGTGTAAACAAGATGGCACCCGATTATTTCGCACTCTGACCTGTAGACAAAGAGATTTGTCCATGCGGCTCTCAGGTGGGAGTTTAAACAATGGCTAGGTGATCTTTAAACGAACCGTAACAAAGTAAACCACTGGTGTGGTATTATAAACCCTGAAATACAAGCCAAAACAACACTTAGTTTAAAATAAAAACATTTCTATCGAGTTTACTATGAAAAAATGGCTACTATGAAAAAATGGGCTTTATCTTATTGATATCATCACTTAAAGTTAGGAACCCTTACGCACTAGCTATAAACCTGTTCACGTAATATTTGACTTTATAGTCGACTATGGGCTTTATCTTATTGATATCATCACTTAAAGTTAGGAACCCTTACGCACTAGCTATAAACCTGTTCACGTAATATTTGACTTTATAGTCGACTATGGTTAACTGTTGCTATTTGGACACGCCAAACCGGGACCAATATGGAGACCTATCAGCCACTGATAATAGACCGTCGTCTTATTACTGCACTGCTGTTGTAATTCCGATTACCGTAACCCACCCGCAATATCTTTTTTAAACAGAACAGTTTTAACCACTGATAAAGGCTTAGACCTTAACCAAGCCTTTCTTGAAAAGGACTTTCTTTAAAACACTGACTTCGGTCTTAACCCTGAGTTGATTCACTATGCCCCGCTGGTTTTCACTTACTCGGCCCTCAACCGATTCGCTATGTCTCCAGATCTTAACAAAAAATCGTCAAATGGGCTATATACCCTTACGTCATAGGCTAAATAACTATTAACGTAACAAGAGACACCTATGTGAAAGCAGCAAGGCACCTATCCGAAGTACAATGTCCACACACTATATATTTAAAATTCAACACCCACACGTGGTTAAAGCATGCAATGCAGGGTTAATAGAACAAAAGAAAGTGTGAACTCACCCTGCTTGTGACAAAACAACGCCTCGTGGTTTTAGAGTGATTATTTTATCAATTTGGGTTGTTTTAACATTAAAATGCACAGCTATTTTCAGGATCAGCCGGCTGCCGTCAAACACACAAATCTAACTTTGCCTAGTTTAACTAGTGAAGAATCTTTGTCATAACAGGCATCTTCTTACCGATTGATTTGAGCTCTTGTGTGTCGAATGGCTGCAAGCGTCTCCAGGAAACAGCCGGTTGGTTTTCTCTCCTCGGTCAGCGAGATCACGTCAGGGAATTCACCAGATTGTTAACTGTGTTCGTTATTCTCCCGACCAGGAGAGAAGCTTTAAAAGGAGACTAAATGGAGTCTCTGTGAAAGTTCAATTGGGTACTTTAATTAAAAAAGGCGCGGGTTGGTCACAAGCATGATATTGTTCAGTCAGACAAACAGCTGTGATCCGCTCCTCGATAGGGAAGAGAAGAGAATGGATCTCTCCTCCGGTGCTGTTATATATCCTCTGCTGGCTCCTCCCCGCCAGCCGGCTCACCTCGTCTCCAATGTCCGTTATTGCATTTAAACAGAGGATAGGTTCTTTTCACATTCAATATATGCTTAACACGCCGTTTCTCCTCATATTCTCTTTCATCACTTTTCATTTAACACATTCTAAACGCTATAATCAATACTCTAAACAATACTTCTCGGCTCGTGGTTTCCGGTCATTCCGGATGTTGTCACATGCTACTCTCGTGTGTAAACAATAATGTATTCAAATAAACTGTACCTTCATTTAATATTCAGCATGGTAGTATCTCGACATCTATAGTTGTAGTGTTAAGTCAGTAGGCTTCGGTTTGCACCACTCTATATCATTTCGCTACTAAATTCACCTCTTCAGGAAATCGTATATTAGCCACATGCTAAATGCTAACCGTAGATGAAGGATTTTCAGAATAAAAGCTTAACGGCTTGTGCACAAGAATTTCTGGTTTTTCAGTATAAAAGAGCATTAAAACTGACGGCATGTTTAAACTACATTTCCCCATTAAAACATTGATTTTAATTTCTAACAGTCCTCTGGAGGGTAACTGTAGGGTCTGCTGTATTGTTGAGGATGTTGATGGCTGGGATGCGTGGGGATGCACACAAGTTATTATTAGGCTGAGCAACTCAACTTTATGCCATTGCCTTAGCCCCAGATGTTCCCACATTACTCCTATTATTTTCACTAATCGGATAAAATTAAAGAAACTAATATAAAAAAACAATTTGGTTGCTTGCTTGCAACTATTTTCCAAGCAAAGTAAGTGCACGTTTTTATCATGTGTAACGTTATTGTTTAAACGGTGGATAAATCAGCTTCATCATGGCAACTTGACAATAAGCTAGGCTACTACTTACAGCATCCAGGTGACTTTTCAGAGTTGTTGTTCCACCGTGGTAGGCCAGTTTCTTATTGCATATTTGGCACATATTGTTCTTACCGTCGTCCAATTTAAAATGGTCCCACACAGCTGAAGTCTTCGGCATTTTGTGGGTGAAACGAGGTGAAGCGAGGTGAAGCGTGCCGTTTGCGTTCGTGACGGCCCGTCTACACTACAGGCATGAACAAATCTTGAAGCTGGGCGTGTCTGAAGCTTGGCGATTTTTTGCGAGCAACCAATCACAGGAATCTCCCGCCCCCGACATACAAAGCAATAGCAATGTTAAAACGAAGTAAACTGGATATAAACTCTCCAAACAGGCGAAAAAACGATCAGTTTCACCCACTGTCTCTGCCACCTCCCTCCATGCCTGGTTCCTCCGGTTTGTATCCCGGTAAATAGTTCCGGTCGTAAAGAACCGGGTGATTTGCTACCGTAATATCTCGTTTGGAATATGAGGAAATGAACTGCGGTCTGGCTCTCCCAGCTTGCACGCGGTTTGATTGGCTGCACTTGCACTGGCGGGATTTGCATAAACGGAATTTGATTGGCTGATGCTCGTGATGCTTGCAAAGCCATGCCATGCTCCCCACAATGCAGTTCGGCGAAGATTAAAAATCTTCTACGTCACCCCATTCAAGTGAATGGGCGAAGCGTTGAAAGCATTTTTTGATGCCTGTAGTGTAGACGTACCGTGACGGCCCGTCTACACTACAGGCATGAACAAATCTTGAAGCTGGGCGTGTCTGAAGCTTGTCGATTTTTTACGAGCAACCAATCACATGAATCTCCCGCCCCCGACATACAAAGCAATAGCAATGTTAAAACGAAGTAAACTGGATATAAACTCTCCAAACAGGCGAAAAAACGATCAGTTTCACCCACTGTCTCTGCCACCTCCCTCCATGCCTGGTTCCTCCGGTTTGTATCCCGGTAAATAGTTCCGGTCGTAAAGAACCGGGTGATTTGCTACCGTAATATCTCGTTTGGAATATGAGGAAATGAACTGCGGTCTGGCTCTCCCAGCTTGCACGCGGTTTGATTGGCTGCGCTTGCACTGGGGGGATTTGCATAAACGGAATTTGATTGGCTGATGCCAAGCATCGAGCCTCAAAAGTTGAACATTGTTCAACTTTTGATGCCGATAGATGCTCGTGATGCTTGCAAAGCCATGCCATGCTCCCCACAATGCAGTTCGGCGAAGATTACAAATCTTCTACGTCACCCCATTCAAGTGAATGGGCGAAGCGTTGAAAGCATTTTTTGATGCCTGTAGTGTAGACGTACCGTGAGTGAACGCGATGTCAGGAGCACAGGCTGAGATTGTATATATTTCCGCATTTTAACATTGCAATATCAAAAGTATAAATATAGTATAAGAATATGGCAAATCGCCTTTATTAATAGCATACATTTAGAAAAAGAATAATAATAATTTGAGAAAAAAAATTAAAAACGAATATCCGAATAGTGAAATTGAAACCCGTATAGTTGGCCAACGAACGAATATTCGGATAGTCGAATATTCGGGTACAGTGCCCTTACATGCTCAACCGTTATTGCACTTGATGGAAGGGAGAAGCTTTTCTAAATTCTTTCATTGTACATGCATATTTGCCAACCTTTAGACCGCATTTCAAAATGCAAAATTGGGGGGGGGGGGGGTCGCCGGAGCTGTTAGATTAACATTAACATGCTTATTGTAGTTGTAAGTGCACTGCCTCTTGCGGCCTGTAGCACCGTCCTTGATGGAGCATATGTGTGGGCTGGACCTGTATTTTACAGGAAAGGAGTGAGCAGAGAGTAGAGTAGTTGTCGATTCTTGTTCTGTTTTCTGTGAATATCTGCCTCACCCTCTCAGACTTTGAGTTGCGCGCGCTACTAAAGAGACTTGTTACCATGGAAACTAAACAATGGTGTAGCTGCATTAAAGTCAGAGTGGAAACAGTCGTGTGTAAATCTGATTTTGTCAGAAATCGGGAGAAATGCGGGAGAAATGCGGGAGAAATGCGGGAGAAATATGACCCCGGGAGGAAACTGGGAGGGGGCAATGAAATCGGGAGTCTCCCGCGAAAATCGGGAGGGTTGACAAGTATGTGTACATGTATAATGACATTAAATGATTATATTCTATTCTACAGCAAAAAGCAATAAATGATTTCTCACTTTTGGCAAAGAGCATTGTCCACCTCAAGACGGGTAACATTTAACCACACCTCGGAGCGCTTAGTTCTCTCTCCACCGTGTGTTAGTGATGTGTCGGTCGCGAACGAACCGGCTCAAAGGGCCGGCTCTTTTAAGTGAACGACGGGAGCCGGTTCGCGCCCGCGAACGAGCCGGTTCTTCTTCTTTTTTTATCGGAGGGATCTAGATCGGCATGAAGGCACATTATGCAATGTGCAATGTGCACATTATCCCGCTTATTACATGGCCACATTCTCAACAAAGTAACGACATGACTCCCAATATTAATTGAAATGCTTTTATGGTTTTAGAAAATAATTTTATTGATTTAAAAAATAGTTGTATGTATTTATTTAAATTGACATGCATCCGCTAAAGAAAAATAGTCCGTTGTTACTGTTTGAACTAACGTAGTAACGGCAGGAACTGCTTCGATAGTGTTTTTAAGGAGCTTTTTGATTACAGATTTGAAAAACATCGTTGCTTGCTTTAAAAATAGCACAATTCATTATGTCAAACCTTGGAAAGTATATAGATATCCTTGTCCTAATGCCAAAGTAAATATCAACTGAATACGTGTCGCCGTTTGATGTCTATGTCTGGACCGCTGCGTAAAAAGGAGGGTTTCTGCCCCGTTGCTTCTCTTCTTACTTCTATAAGAATAAAACACGGAGGAGGGAGATCTCTTTTTCTCCCCCTCTTCTGAGAGCCCAGCAGCTGATCTCAGAGCATGCTCCCCTCTCCTGCAGGGGGGCGTGGTCAGCTGCAACTCACAGAATCTGCCTTTTCTTTAAAAATAATTTTAAAATGTCGATACAGTAGCCCCTTTTTTTAAATAGTTTTTATAGGTGTTGCTATCTGTTTTGTGTAGCGTGGTTCTACAAGCAAGTCAGTGCATTCATTGGGTGGTATCAGAGAGTTACAAGGGTCTGTAAATGCAATGAAAACATTTGGCCACAGCAAGTCATTTATATTAAACGTGTAATATTTACTTTTGAATACTTCAGTACAAAGGATGTATTGATTAATTTAAGTGATATATGTGTACACATAGGCTATACACATCAAAACAGGGCTACATTTGATTTAATTAAAAGGTATAATATGTGGTAAACTGAAGAGCCGTTTGGGAGCCGAAAGAGCCGGCTCTTCCTGGTGAGCCGAGCCAAATGATCCGGCTCACCAAGAAGAGCCGGAATTCCCATCACTACCGTGTGTGTGTGTGTGTGTGTGTGTTGTTGCATGCACGTAGCAGCCGCGTGTGTGTAAACTGCCCCGCCCCCTCGCACACAGACGGGGGAGAGATCTCTCTCGTCTGGATTGGAAAGATCAAAAATACATCATAGACGCATTTTGTCTTATTGCATATTATAAACAGTTTTGGCGAAACTAAGATTGAAATATAATATTTAAGTAGCAATAATACATATGACATGTCTTTTTTAAATGTCTCAAGTACCGATAAACAGACCGTCCTGCTAGAGAGGTAGTACTTTCCTGGGGAGAAAAGGTTCGTGGGTGTGTCGGCCACATTAACAATTTCTGACTAACTTATGGCAACACAAAATAATACATGGGAGCGGTGGAGTGATGAGGAGGTGTTGGCGCTTCTGACGATTTACTCGGAAGGCTTCAGTAGAAGCTAGTTCCCAACTCCGGGGACTTCCGGCCGGGGACTTCGGGTGGCAGTATAGGCCGTGAAGCTGGTGTAGTGGGGCCGACACACCCACAAACCATTTCCTCCTCAGGAAAGTACTAACTCGTTAGCAGGGACTATCTGGGGGTGAAAATAAGGTTAGCTCGAACTAGGGACTAGTTCCAGATCCTTTTTGGTGTGAAACCAAATCTCCCCCTATCGGCCTAGTTCGGGGGAAAAGTACTCTGGTGTGAAAGCGCCCATAAAACCAAGATTATATATAAACGTTAGCTGCGGTAACATTAACCCCTTGCCGCCAGAGAGTAACGTTACCAAAAGCACCCTTACCAACGTGATTTCACATGTTTAGTTGTGTCCTAATATTACCACAATGATAAGAACAAGTTAAAAAGAAACATACTTACAGCCGGTCACAGTAGGAATGGCCAGTATATAAGCCAGGGCAGAGGGGAAGGTGAAGCTACAAAAAAAGCATAGTAACAGGCAGTAAACATTCAACTTGTATTAGCCACAAACTAATAAGAAAGTTTAACAAGACAAAGATTGAATTTATCACCTATTTAATTTGAAAGCAGTATCAAGTTATCTTATAATGTTAATAATGCATGTTACACTTCAATTAGGTTACTTAAACATTACTACACAACTAAGCTAGGTTAACAGTAGGCTCACAGTTAGCTAGCTGCTGTAGGCCTATGTTAACGGTTGCTAATGTTAATCTATCAAAACACACAGTCGATAGCGTTAATGTTAGCTATAAAGCTACCTGTTTAAGTATAATATAATACACCCAAGGCTATAAATGAGCTACTTACTTAAAACGGAGAGCCGTGGAGAACGTTCACCTCACGACAGCGGAGCTACGCAGGCAGTCCAGTCCTTCCGATTCCGAATGGAAAATGGAGGGAAAAGTGGCGGGCTGCTTGTGTATGCACATGCGCAGACAGGACAGTATATGTGGTAATTAAATTGTACATATATTTTTCTAATTAGGCTACTTTCAAATGAATGAAATGAGCTAATTTTAAACAGTGACAATATATGTTAAGATTAATTAAAAAAGATAAGAAAGATGCAATAACACATTCAAATCTATTAAAAAAGGCTAGATTAAAACATGTAACATCTAAAAGGGGTCATAATCCGTTTTTTCAGTGTGTTTTGATGTGAGAAATGACAAAAAGATGGTTCCAGAATGATTCAGAAGTGGGAAAATGAATAAAGCAACCTCTGGGTTAAAAATAACCCAGGCAGGTGTTCAACTGCAATTGAAGCCTAATAACCCCTTTGACCCAGCATGAACAACCCACCAGTTACAGTACCCAAATAACCCATAATTATGACCCAGCCAAATCAACCCAGCAATGTATTTATAGAAATAACCCAGCATTTTTTAGAGTGAAATTAATGAAGTTGACCATCTATTTCAGCTTTGTTAAGTTCATTTTAAGTCATATCTTTTGTTGATCTTCTGTGTTTTGCCTATAGGCTATTGCTCTGCTGGATCAATTGATATTGTGACACAGTATTGTTAACATGACCCACCAGTGCAGAAATACCCGGATGTTGACAAGCAAGCCTCTATCACGACTTTTGGTTCACTATAACACACATTTGTGTGGAGAATTCGAAGATTTTTTAAATTCTTGTCAAGCAAATGTATATGTACTAAACATAGGCGGCGCCTGAGGCTCAGGTTTGGGAAGGCTAAATAACTTTTTTTTGCCTGATACTGCCCGCCTCCGGCGTGTATAAAAAAGAGATCAACTCAGTGAAAGCACCGCCTGCTGACCAATCAGAGCTCAGTATGCGGAGTTTAAATCTATCAAGTCATATTACAGGAGAAAGGAAATACAGTTTAAACTGCCGTATGCAGAGAAGATGCCGACGTGTCGCACTCATCATTCATATCACATCATCAATCAGATCATCAATCATATAATATCATATCATTTCCTTATCTGAGTCAGCTTCTCGAGCCGTATCTGTATGGAGCTATTTAAGGGTCATAAGTTTTGATCATTCAAAAAAATACAATTTATTTGAAAGTTCAAGTTTTTATCCTGAACTTTGAAAAATACAATGATGTATTCAAAATAAAAAAAAGTATTTGAAATAGTTTTTCAGGTTGAATATTATTTTGATTCAGTTCAGCAATTTTTTTTGAATAATATATTTATTTTCAGATTTCACTTTTATACATATTTTGATATTTGAATCCTTATTTCTTTCAGCACAGATTTTTCATTTTCAGATTCAAAACAATTATTTTTTCAGTTTCAAATCTTGTTTTTTCAGGTTTCACATTGCTTTTCACCTTCAGATCGTTTTTCACTTTCAGATATTTTTTTTTTGCTTTCAGAACTTTCTTTTTTTCGCTTTCAAACTTTTGGCCCTGATTTTGCTTGGGGGGACGGGGCTTACCAAAGAGTAGTTTGGCATCCTGAGTGACAGGCCTCCCTCTGTCATGTTGCCTTCATGGATGTTAGAACACTGAGACCAGCGTCAAAGCTCCGTTAAGCGAGCTGTTGAGCATCGTAGTTGGCAACAATCAAGTACAAATAATCTGTGTTAGAATGTGAAATTACGTATCCGCAACGAGCCAGCAGGTTGTTCTGGTGGACCTGACGCCATCCCCCGCTGTCTCACGGAGAGATACCGCAGGTCCTTCCTTCCTGCAGCGGTCAGACTATACAACCAGCACAGCCGGCCCTGCAAAAAACAACACAGACTATAACACCTCTTGTTGATAAATACCAACTATGTGCAATATTTGCAGTATGTGCAATATATATATGCCGTTAAAAACTGTGCAATATATACCTGGCTGCTAAATCCGCAGAACTGTCACAGGGTGTGTATTATGTAAAATGTGTAACTTTAAAAATATATATAATGTCTTTTTTTTAATCTTTAATACTTTTTGTATGCATGCTTTAGGTAACATTAAGCTGTCTTTGGCTCTTGTCTGCTGTAACAATGTATCCCCTGTGGGACTAATAAAGGTATTCAGATTCTGATCGCAAAAACCAAGCCAATACTATGCTGCGTTCATGGAGCTACGTGGAAGTGGGGAAGGACAACGCTTGATTGCGGATACCTGATTTCAGATTCTAGCACAGTTTATTGCTCTTATACCTTGATTGTTGCCAACTACGATGCTCAACAGCTCGTTTAACGGAACTTTGATGCTGGTATCAGTTTTGTTTACCACCAATCACGGGAGTATTGTGTATAGAAAGTGTGTAGTTGTATTACTTGCGCTACCTAACATCCATGAAGGCATCATGACAGAGGGAGGGCTGTCACTCAGGGTGCCAAACTACTCTTTGGTAAGCCCCGCCCCCCGAAGCAATATCGGGGTCAAAAGTCTGAAAGCAAAAAAAAAGATCTGAAAGCGAAAAAAAAGATCTGAAAGTGAAAAACGATCTGAAGGCGAAAAAAAGATTGAAACCTGAAAAAAAAAGATTTGAAACTGAAAAAATAATTTGGGGGAATCTGAAAACGTAAAATCTGAAACTGAAAAAAACAAGTATTCAAATATCAAAATATCTATAAAAGTGAAATATGAAAATAAATATTTTATTAAAAAGAATTGCTGAACTGAATCAAAATAATATTCAACCTAAACATTTTTTTCAAATACTTGTTTTTGTTTTGAATACAACATTGTATTTTTCAAGGTTCAGGATGAAAACTTGGACTTTCAAATAAGTTGTATTTTTTTGAATGATCAAAACTTACGACCCTGAAATAGCTCCATATATCTGGCCGTGCAACACTTACATTGTCACATACGGAATGCAGAAGTATTATTTTAAGCAACACGAAACACTCAACTCAAATGTAATTAAAGTCAGATCCACTCGTGTCTTAGATGGGGCAGTGATATCATAAAACTGTTGTACGCTTTCAAACACTCAGTAGTTTATTTATTTTTTAACCAGTTGTTCTGTATTCACCTTGCAGGTGCAAAACTATGTGGCTTGTATCCTGGATTATATGTTTAAATCATGGATGTTTAAAGTTCATATTTGTCTAATATTAGTTTACTTTTCATTCATGAAGTATGACGCTGCGCTGTCAGTGCAATTGTCCCTGTTTGTGATTGTTCAAATGTAGCTAACCCCGCACCTTTCACATGAACGCGCTCTCAGCTGGAGAGAGAAACCCTGGCTTGATTTACCGAGTTGATAACCAGCGTCGTAGGACCACTTAGCGAGATCTCGTTTGTTAGGGTTAGTTAAGATAACTCAAACATATCCAGGGTCTGTTGAACTGGCTTCATAGTACAGCAGCGCTAATGTCAAAGACACAAACATAATACATTATATTTTTATTTTACCAGGATGCAGTGACAAAAATATTTGGGAAGGCTAGCCTTCCCTAGCCTACAGTACCCGCCGCCCCTGGTACTACATATGTTACTTAAGAGGTTTTAGATTGGCCAGTGTCCATGTGAAGTTATCGTCATCTCTCGGCGTGAAAACAGTATTTCCCGTGTCGGCGTTTTCATAGTAACGTGGTTGCTAGGGACGCAGCTCTCGCTGCCGGAAATGAGTATTCTCGTCACTGTCCAACACATTCTCACTATCAACTCGTCCTATTATGTCAGGATCCCTTGGCGTCAATATCAACGCAGTGGGAGGCCCTTTAGCGTCGATGTTGAACTATCAGGGAGTCCCATTGACTTGCATAGAGCGACACCCCCTCCCCCTCTATCGGAACCATGGATAGCCAGCTATTTATTTACGTGTTTAAAAAAGCACCAGAAGCTTATATATAAACATCTACGTTTTTCGTGTCCCACAACTTTTGTACATATAAAAACTCCACTGGTCCTGATACAGTCGCCTAGGAAGAAGAATCATGGTGGTTTCAGGAGGAACCTTCACCTGTAAGTGGACACATCACTGTGATAGTCCAGCAGGCCCACCTCATACCTGAAGACCACCCCTATAGACCAAACGACCTCCAGATATCTACTTGTGGCAGGGGCCGTTTCTCAATCTCGAGGATACTGGCTTGGTAGTCGCATACTTCCAAGTCACTTCCTTCAGAAACGAAGCAAGTATGCTTCAAAGCCACGGCTTCGGAAAACGAAGAAGAATGGAACAGGCTAACAAGTGTGCCACTCTCTCTAACGGTTTCAACATAAACTGTACCGAAAATAAATACCTCACGATGTCTATCTAATTATGAACTTGCTTTACTTTCACGGAACACATTTTTGGTGATAACAAATGTAACAAAGTAACATATTTACCAACACATGTTCTACGCCACTATACTTACATTTAAATGTGTGCTGCGTCGGTTCAGCCATTCTCCGCAAGGGTTTTTGAAATTGGTCTGTGCGCAAAGCATTGTGGGGATTTTAAGGACGCAAAGTCTACCCATGTGCAGCCTCGACATTTTCCCCAAACCAAGGACGCGGCCTCTGTGGAATTCCAAGTATGCTGGACATTGGAACGGTCCTGCTGCGCCACTTGATGACGTAGCATCCTTGAAATATTTGCTTGGAAGCCAGTGTCCTCGAGATTGCGAAATGGCCAGGGACTCTGGCTTGGAACTTCCATGTAGCCTATGCTGTGCAATGTTTGCGTTTCAAAGAACTGTCACAAACAGTGGCGGACTGGCCATTGGGGCGTTTGGGACGAATCCCGATGGGCCCGTACTGAAGTGGGCCAGTCGGACGATGTGGGCCGGTCGGATAAGTCACTATTATCTGATCTGGTTTGGACCTGCCTTCCAATCCACAGGGATGGACTGCTTTGGACCATTTCAGGTCTAGGTGGGGAGACGCAGTGAGAAAAAAGGGGACATTGTTCATGGTTCTGACAACTAGGGCAGAACACTTAGACACCAGGACTGCCATCGATGCCGGTTTCATCCTGATGGCCCAAGGGATAGTATTTGTGGTGGAGCTTGTGAGAGTTCAGAGGAATCTGCTAACCTTTTCCCCTGGCATACAGAAACAAAAAAAAAAGCTTTCTGGCTGAACTTCATGAAGACCAACAATTTGGCAAAGCTTGGGATGTAGAAATCCGCTCAGTCATGATGGCTCTATATAGCTCAGTGATTTCCCAGGCAGCAGATCCGATAACAAAGAAAAGTCGTCTTGATGCCAGACGGCCACACGGATCATTACCACATGTTGTGTACAGAGAAAGAGCCCCTCTGAGCCCTTCAGTCAGAGTCGCTGGCACCATTCATAAGAACTTGCTGACCACCTGTTGCTGTGAGGCTGCTGCTCCTCCAGACATGTACTGGTTGTATTTTGCTTCTTTTCTACTTTAGCCTGCTTCCTCAGATGTGTTGTAATCCCCATCTTTATGTGGACTTAAGCTTTCATTTTGTAATAACAACCTGCCTGCTGCTGTTCTGCTTTTTGGTCCACCTCCCTGCACCATAGTGTCAGACAAATGGTGCACTTAGTAGGAGAAAAAGAGATGCCAAATTGGCCAATAAATGAAGTCACCACGTACCCTGGGATGGAAGCTTAACAATTATGAAGCTGCTTTAGATCGCAAAACAGAGAAGCTTCATACAGTATCAGGGACACCTTACTTCTTCCTTCTGTCTGTCTGTACCTGTGTACTCTTATGTTCCGAATAACCCAGCTTCCCCCAAATTTCTTTTTGGTGTCTAGATCTACGCCTGGATCCTGAGTCCTGGATCCTGAGTCCTGGATCCTGAGTCCTGGACTTCGAGTCGTGGCTGAACATGTCTCTGTGGTCCTGCCAGACTCTCACCATACTACTTCCCTGATGGCTCCCACAGGATTGTTGACATCCTTGTGGATTCATCTTCTTATTATAGACACATGCATTTCCAAACATTTGGTCTACCTATGTTGTAAATGTATAATCTCTTTGATTTACACACGGCATCTATTGCAGGTCTGTCCGTCCTGGGAGAGGGATCCCTCCTCTGTTGCTCTCCCCGAGGTTTCTCCCATGTTCCCCTTTAAACTGTGGAGTTTCTCCAGAAGTTTTTCCTTGTAGGCTACGATGTGATGGTCTAAGGACAGAGGGTGTCATATTGTCATACTGATATTCTGTACAAACTGTGAAGTCCACTGAGACAAATGTAACATTTGTGATATTGGGCTATAAACATTGATTGACATTGATTGAGTATCTCAGGGCCCTTATTGTGGAAATGCAAAAAGGCAGGAACAGGTACGTCTTCGAAATAAAAAGACTTCTGGTCGAGCTGAATGCAAAAACAACTCTAATTCTGATTTGTAAGTCAGTAGCAACAGACATCACACCTCTACATTCTAGGATTCATTCCTAAATTAAATGTGCTGGTGTTTAAGAGGAAGTGGTTACACAATTTGATCAGATTTTTTTTAAATATACTGTATATATATATTCAAAGTTATAAAGACCAACATCCTTTCACGACATATATAAACATTAATGCAATAAATGGTCCCTATAGTTCGTTTAAGAAAGTTAAAAGAGATACATTATTAGTTATCCTTTTGTTGTCCTCTGTGACGGAGCGGATCACATGAGTGACTGACTCCGCCACTGACAGCCGACACACACACACACCAAACATTTCCTGCTCTCTTCCTAAAAAGGAACCGTGCAATTTATTATTTATTGTGCGTTTGTTAATTTGTTAAATGATTATGTTAAGAGGTGGTTAACCGCATTTATGCAGCATTTATAGTAGTTAATTTAAAACCAACACAACCTCATATAATTACTCTAAATGCCAGCAAACTAATGCCAAGCTGACACTGAAAATTAGCAAGACATTTCTATTCAGTTCCAACTTGAATATACATTAACTTTCCCAAAATGTTGGATGCCTTCCAGCTGCACTTTCAGTCGTCTGTCAGTACAGTTCTTAAAATAGATAGAAGAGGAAGGAGGAAGGAAAGTGTAAGATAGTCAGTTCACCTATATTGCTAACGGTTACTTGCGGACATTTTGAGTTACCATTAATACAGATGATCCACAGTATACTTTTTTATTTATTTATAGATATCTCATTACCAATGCGATCTGCATTACTATATTCTTCTTCTCATAGGGTTTGTGGTGTTAGCTGTTATGCTTTTATTGTGATAGAGCTAACAGGATGTATGAGACCGGATGTGGACACGACTGGTCATGCTACTAGGAAATGAAATGGAGAGTACAAGCCTGAATAAAGTAACCACCATGCTCTAAACCATGTATATTACTTTACGCTTACCACGACATGGTGTCAGAACGTGGGCAGCGGTAAAGAGCTAGGTTGAAGTTGGAAAGAGAGTTGTGGAAAGTTAATGTCTGCAAGCGGCGAGATGTTAGACGACGACGGAGCTGCAGCCGCACCGGCTGCACAGCCTCCACAACCTCCCCAGCTACAGGCTAATGCTAACGCTCCTCCGAGCGCTACGCTCACCATCCAACCACCTGAAGCATTCGACTTTGTAAAGCCTCAGGACTGGGAGCGATGGATACGCAGGTTCGAGAGATTCAGACTGGCCAGCAACCTCCATCTTAGCACAGAAGCTAACCAGGTGAACACGCTGATCTACTGCATGGGGGATGAAGCAGACGACATCCTACGGGGTCATGATTTATCCGACGCACAGAGACAGCAGTACACTTCAGTAAAAGCCACTTTGTGCCTAGAAAGAAGGTGATATATGAGAGGGCAAGATTCAATCAGAGAGTGCAGCAACCAAACGAGGCTGTGACACTTCCATTACTGCATTGTATGCCCTAGCAGAAAACTGCAATTACGGAGCACTCCGCGACGAGTTAATAAGAGACCGGCTCGTAGTGGGGTTGAGAGACACCAGTCTAGCTGAGAGGATGCAGTTCGACAAGGATTTGACGCTCGAAAAAGCAGTCAATATGGCCAGACAGTCTGAAGTGATTTAAAAGGCAGCAAACAGACCTCAGAGGAGGGAGTAGAATGGGCATTGATGCAGTAACAAAAGGCAGAAGACAAAACCCATTCACCCCAAAGTCCCCGCATCAACCAATGCACCCATCAACCAAACCACAGCCATCATCTGATCGCCAGTCATGCTACAGATGTGGAAAGTCCCCTGGTCATGCAAATGCACAGTGCCCAGCCTGAGAGGTGACATGTCATGCATGTGGAAAGACAGGTCATTACAGTAAAGTATGTAAATCTACCAAAGCAGTACATGCTGTAGAAACAGAAAGTTGCTATGATGATGATGATGATGAGGACACTCCCTTGTTCCTAGGCTCAGTAGATGCAGGTTTAGACCCATGGTATGCTGATTTGACTATAAGGGACCATAAGGTCAGGTTTAAGATAGACACAGGAGCTGATGTCTCAGTTATTCCAGCCCAGACCTACTATGCCATTGCTGAGAGCAACACACAGTTAGCTAAGGTAGAACAGACCACTATTTGGCCCAGGTCGCATGCTTCTATCTGTTTTAGGCAGATACAGAGAGTCACTATGCAAAGGAGAGCAGGTGATACAGGAGGATGTTTACATTGTCAATGACTTAAACGTAGCCTTGTTAAGCAGACCAGCAAGTGTAAAGATTAAACTAGTCTACAGAGTAGACAGCATAGACAAGTCAGAGATGGCAGAGTCCTACCCAAAGTTGTGTCAGGGTTTTGGTATGATGCGGCAGCCATACACTATTAAACTCAGGCCAGACGCTATTCCCTATTCCCTGGCCACACCTAGACGGGTCCCCATCCCTCTAATCGACAAAGTGAAAGAGGAGCTCAAAAAAATGGAGGACATTCGGGTAATCTCCAGAGTTGAAGAGGTAATTAACCGCATTTGTTTGACTGGTGTTCGGGCATGGTTCCGGTGCCTACAAAGACTGGCTCAGTGCGCATCTGCGTCGACCTCACCCGCCTCAACGAAGCAGTTTGCAGAGTGAAATACATATTGCCTTCAGTTGAGCAGACAATTGGATCTCTGGCAGGAGCCCAGATCTTCAGCAAGTTAGATGCCAACAGAGGATTTTGGCAGATTCCATTATCCCCCGAGTCGTCACTGTACACAACGTTCATAACTCCATTTGGGCGCTTTTACTTTAACAGACTGCCCTTCGGCATAGCGTCAGCCCCAGAACATTTTCAGTGGCGCATGTCAATGATTATCGACGGGCTGCAGGGGGTTGTATGTCACATGGATGACGTCCTCATCTGGGGGAGAGATCAACAGCAGCACGACATCAGACTACACACTGTCCTCAATAAGCAAACGTGAAGTCAAGTTCCTAGGTCATATTCTGTCAGCTGACGGCGTGCAGCCAGACCCAGACAAAGTAAAGGCTGTCATGTCCATGAGAGAGCCGTCCAACACAGGAGAGGTTCGCAGTTTCCTGGGAATGTTAAACCAGCTGGGAAAATACATTCCAGGTCTAGCCGAAAAGGACAAGCCGCTGAGAGACCTTCTCTCAAAGAAGTATCAGTGGGTCTGGGGCTGTGCACAACAGAAAGCGTTTGACCAGCTGAAAAATGATCTCACATCACTTCCAGTGCTGACACTTTACGACCCCAACAAAGAGCTGAAACTGTCTGAGGATGCCTCTTCCTACGGACTGGGTGCGGTCCTCCAACAGAAGGAGGGAGAGCAGTGGAAACCAGTCGCGTACGCATCGCGCTCTATGACAGAGACAGAACAGAGGTACGACCAGGTGGAGAAGGAGGCGTTAGGATTGACATGAGGGTGCAAGCGTTTTAGAGACTTCCTAGATGGGAGACATTTTGCCACGGAAACTGACCACAAGCCACTTGTCAGCCTGCTAGGTCACCAGGCACTAACTGAGCTTCCTCCCAGGATCCAGCGGTTTCGACTCAGACTCATGAGGTACACCTGGCAAAGCCCTGTTTACAGCCGGCACTCTCTCACGCTCACCTGTCAGTCAAAACTCAAGTTCAAAACTGACAGACAACGACTTAATGGAAGACACAAACATCTATGTGGATGAAATCATCAATAGCATGCCCGCCAGCTCAACATACATGGCACAACTGAGAGAGCGACTGCAGGAAGACAGTGTTTGCTCGGAGGTCATGTCATACTGTCAGAGAGGATGGCCTGACCGCAGCCAGCTCACAGGTCCAGTTAAAGCTTACTGGCCTGATAGAGCTGTACTTACTGTACATAATGGACTCCTGCTCATGGGCTCCAGACTAGTCATTCCCACAGCGATGCGCAACACTGTCCTCGATGCACTACACAAGGGACATCAGGGGATGACCAGGTGCAGAGAGTGGACCAGAGAGACGGTATGGTGGCCTGGCTTGAGCAGCCAACTAAACGAGCTGGTGAGAAATTGCAAAACCTGCATCAAAGAGCGTGGCAATCCTGTGGAGCCATTAATGTCCAGTGAGCTCCCAGAGAGACCCTGGCAAAAATTAGGTTCTGATTTATTCACACTCAACCATGATAACTACCTACTAGTAGTGGACTACTATTCTAGGTATGTAGATATTGCCAAACTAACTCCCACACGATCTCAGGATGTTATTGTGCATCTCAAATCAATATTCTCTAGACATGGGGTCCCAGAGAATTTTTTTTAGTGACAATGGCCCCCAGTACTCCAGTCAACAGTTCAAGGACTTTGCAGTAGCCTACGGGTTCAAACATGCCACTAGTAGCCCTTGGTTCGCTCAGAGAAACGGGGAGGCGGAACGTCACTTTCAGACTGTGAAACAGCTGCTAAAGAAAGCTAAGGATCCGTATCTGGCTCTGTTGGCCTATAGAGCTACACCACTTGCTAATGGCTACAGTCCTGCCCAGCTCCTCATGGGCAGGAGACTGCGCACTCCAGTGCTCCAGCATCCCTCTCTACTCACCCCAGAGCTTCCAGACAGCACTATTGTGGCAGCTAAAGAAAGGGAGAGGAGGGTGAAGGACACTGCAAATTTCAACAAAGGGCACCGTGTGAGAGATCTAAATCAGCCCACACCAGGTCAGCCAGTGTGGATTACAGATACAAAGTCTCAAGGCACAGTGGTTTCGTCGCACTCAGCTCCACGTTCCTACATAGTGGACGGGCTTTCAGGCACCATCAGGCGGAACAGACACCATCTTGTCCCTTTTCCAGAGACTGTACCACACACACCTCACACTCCAACACCCAGCACACCACCCCAACCAGGGGAGCCTACACTGGGTTCTCCAGAACGCCCTGAGTCACCAACACAGACTCCCAAGGGGCACAAACCTGTCCGTACACACACACACACACACACACACACGGCCCTACCACTAGGTATGGCAGAGTGGTGGTAAAACACCACAGACTGGACTTGTGAACTGGGGGGGGAGACAAATGAATGTGAAAAAAAGAGAAAAAAAAAAAGACGATGTGAAAAGGAAAGAATGTTGAATAATTTTGTGTTTTGATGTTTAGATCACTTATGCTCACAAAGATATTGCCTGACTCTGGTTATTTTTGTTATTTTTCATGAGAAGCCTTAAGAGCGCAATGTTCTATTTTTGAGTAAATAGCTATGTGATTGTGCAGAAAGAAGTGTGATGACATGTTCTGAGGTTCTTGCAGAGTTTTCAGTTTATCACCTGATTTTGCATTTTCTGAGTCACAGTATATAAATGTGACAGTCTGTTCTGTTTTCTTAAGAAAGGGAGATGTGGTGTTAGCTGTTATGCTTTTATTGTGATAGAGCTGTGATGTGAATGTCCCTGCATGGGCACTGATTAACTGAACTGAAACAGGTGTGTTAATCATCGGAGGGACTCACAGCTGGGAAACTGACAGCTGAGAGAGAAAAGGCAGTGGAGAACTGTGAATGGGGGTTGGAGGACGCTACATGTGACTCTGCACTCTTTTGGGTGGGAGGGTGTCGTTCGCAGCGGATAGAGCTGCCGGCGACGAAGACAGCCAGACAGGAAAGACGTTCGAGTGTCAGGATCGGGAGGCCTGTTACCTCCTATAGATAGTCAAGGCCGGGGTTTGAGTGAGTGCGAGCCGCGATCCCTCCTTATGCACGGCGGTGCCCAAGCAACACGGACACCAGCTGTGACTTAGTTCACGTCGTCCGGCGAAGCCCATCCCCGGGGAGTTGGACGGCGTCCCAAGCGTAGACCCCAGGGGAGGGTCTCGCCAACTGGCGAGTTACGTATACTCATTTAAATTGTTGTATGTCGGATTTTAGAAGTATTTTACAGTGTACGGAAGGAGAGCAGCAGGGGAGAGGCTACCACGAATTGGAGCCCTCGCCCTAAATTGTTGGTTGGGTCATTGCAGTGTGGGTGTGCTGTGTGTGTTCATAATTGCCTAGTTATGTGCCTCCGGCAGAGGGTGTTTGCATGCCGTGTTCTTAGTGTGGTGTGCCGCGTTAAAGGCTAGTAAAACTAGCCCTGCTGAAGTGTATTTAAAAGTGGACTCCTCAGTCTAGTGGGGGTTTCTGGTGCCCCGTGGACTCGCTTCCTCTTGTTCTCTCCTCTCCTCTTACCAGTGAACTGTTGTGGGTAAAATAAAGATTGACCTATATTTTGTACAAAGATGCCTCTGTATTTATTAGAAGGTTCTGACAAAGTGGTAGTGTTTCCTGCCAGACCTGAGCGAATCCAATATATATTACACTGGTGGCAGCGGTGGGATCTAACAGGGAAATGTCAGACCTGGAAAATAATCCACCGAGACCTGCAGAGGCAGGTACGAGTCAGCCACACGCTGCCCCTTTGTATAATGGAAATGGCCGGCCTTTGACTCTGCAGCCAATCTTTATGCCTGAAACTTTTACAGGTAACACAACGGGACGACAATGGTCAGATTGGGCTGAACAGTTTGAAATGGCTGCTGATGTTAATAATTGGGATGAACCATTAAGACTAAAATTCATGAGTCTCCTTCTGTCAGGCAGGGCACGTGAAGTTTACAGTGGGTTGTCAGCAAGGGCTAAAGTTAACTATATCTTGTTGAAAGAAGCGACGGGAAGATGTTTGGACCTGTGTGATAGTGACGACTGGAACAGGGCTACATTCTCTTCACGCCCGAGGTTACATAATGAAACTGTGCGAGAATTTGGCATTGCGCTGCGGCGGTTGGTTGTTAGAGCGTATCCCACGTCAGACCTTAACACACAAGATCTGTTGGCCAAAGACCATTTTGTTGCACAGGTGGGAGGTGGAGATTTGCGCGTTAGCCTTTGCAGCGCCGAGCCTGCTACACTGGATGATGCTATTAATCTTGCAGCCGCACTTGATCTTATCAGAGGCTTAGAGAGTGGTTACACAGCCCCGGATGCTAGAGTGCGCGTGGTTGCGGAGAAATCTGCCAGTGATGAGCGGGTTGATGCACTTTTGGGGGTTGTAGAGGGTTTGCGACAGGAAGTTAAATCACTGAAAGTTTCAGTACAGGCTCTAGTGGACCCAATGCAAGCTGTCCCTGTAATACCAGGGGTAGGCCCCTCCCCTCACCTAGGTCAAACACGGGTTCCTGCACCCAAGCAGGACGTTGAGCGAATGAGAGGATGTTGGGAGTGTGGCTGTAATCGACACATACGGCGGGACTGTCCTTATCTAAAGGGAAACTAGAGGGGGCGTGCACAGAGGGCCAAATGTCCGCCCCCCCTGCTTTATCCACTGAGGTCCCTGAGTCGAAAGGGTGGTTCTGGCTATCTTAAAGCTAAAATAGGTGGGTTTGACTGCCATGTACTTGTAGATACTGGAGCCTCATGCTCTATAATTCCTAAGCAGCTGTGGCTTTCTGTTACTAAAGGAGGGTGTGATTTGGGGAATTATACAGGCAGGGCTACGGCAGCAAATGGTGGGGGCATGCATATTGTGGGGTGCTGGCAGACTATATGTCAATTTGATTCCCTTGCGCTTGTTGCAGAGTTTTTAGTCTCCGATATTCCCTCAGAAGAGATCCTGTTTGGGTTTGATTTCTTATCGCAATATGGAGCTGTGGTTGATCTAGGGAAAAAGACTTGCCAGATTATGGGCAAGCAATTTCCCCTGGTTGATCTTAACCCATCATTAAAGCCTCAAGTGGTTACTGTGCAGTCTGATACCATTGTTCCCCCACGTAGCGAGGCCATAATTTGGGGTCAGGTCCAGAGCGGGTGGGGGGATTATGCGGAAGGGATGCTGGAACCCTCCACCTCTCTCCCTCCACACTGTGACATATTGGTGGCCCGAGTGGTTTGCAAAGTTGAACAGGGCCTGCTGCCAGTACGCGTTATCAATGTAAACAATGAAGCGCGAACATTAAAGAAGGGCATGAAAGTGGGCACGCTATTCACCGACATTGAGGTGGGGGATGAAGTGAAGCAGTGCGAAGACGGTGATAGTGGAGACGTACATCAGTCTTGGACAGTAGACATGCTTATGAAACAGTTTGGGGTGGAAGAGAAGGGCTTTTCCCCTGGGGAGCTTAGTGCAATCAGACAGATACTGCACCACAACACCTCTTTGTTTAGTCGTAGGGAGACTGATTCAGGCAGGACTACCTTGATCTTGCATGAGATTGACACAGGGGATGCCAAGCCTTTTAAGATGCACCCACGAAGAATTCCCCTCCACTTGCAGCAAGAAGTAACTGAAAATGTAAAGCAAATGCTGGACAATGGTATTGTTCGTCCTTCCTGTAGTCCATGGGCAGCACCTGTGGTGCTAGTGAAAAAGAAGCAAGGGGGGCTTTGGTTCTGTGTTGATTATCGGAAACTCAATGATGTTACTAGAAAGGATGCCTACCCCCTTCCCAGAATTTACGATGCATTGGATTGTCTTAGTCATGCTTGTTGGTTTTCCACACTGGATTTGGTGAGTGGCTATTGGCAGGTGGAAGTAGATCCTAAAGATTGCCACAAGACTGCCTTCATCACACGCCAGGGGCTGTTTGAGTTCAATGTCCTGAGTTTTGGTCTTTGTAATGCACCCAATACTTTCCAGAGGTTGATGGACTTGATCCTCGCAGACTTGCAGTGGACTACTTGTTTGGTTTACTTGGATGACATTATTGTGTTTGGCCGGACTTTTCAGGAGCATTTGACCTGCCTGGATGGCGTGCTCCAGAAGCTCCGGCAGGCCAATCTTAAAGTGAAACCATCCAAGTGTAACTTGTTCTCCACGCAGGTCCATTACCTCGGCCATGTCATATCTGCAGGGGGGGGGTGATGCCAGACCCTGCTAAGATAGAAGCAGTTAGGGGGTGGCCTGTTCCAAAAAACCAGACTGAGGTTCAGAGTTTTTTGGGGCTAGCCTCTTACTATAGGCGTTTCATAAAAGGTTTTGCGGACATCGCTCGCCCCTTGCATCAGCTCACAGAGAAAGGGAAGCGTTTCCGATGGAGTGAGGACTGTCAAAGTGCTTTTGACCGACTTAAGGCTAGTCTGATCACGACCCCTGTCTTGGCGTATCCTGACCCCAGTAAACCGTTTACCTTGGATACAGATGCAAGTGATGTTGGAATTGGGGCAGTGTTGTCTCAGGAGGAGGGAGGGCTAGAGCGAGTTATTGCATATGCTAGCAGGGCCCTTACAAAGCAAGAACGTAAATATGCAACTATCAAAAAGGAGCTGTTGAGCATGGTGACCTTTACAAAGCACTTTAAACACTATTTGTTAGGTAAAGAGTTTGTTTTGCGAACCGACCATAATTCTCTGCGTTGGTTGCACAATTTTCAGGGCTTGGAGGGACAGTTGGCTCGCTGGATTGAACAGCTAGCACATTTTCAATATAAGATCATCCATCGTCCAGGCAAGCTCCACAGTAATGCTGATGCTCTTTCCAGGCTACCAGCTTTTCTAGAAAAAATGCCCCCATTGTGATCAGAATCCCTCCCAGGGAGGCATAAGCATGGTAACCCAATATGTGGGTGCAGTACAAGAGACCCCCTCAGCTTCAGCGCCATGTCAGGCAGAAGAGATGGATGAATTGGCTCAGGCCCAGATGAATGACACCGAGTTGCGGCGGATAATTGACTGTACAAAGCGGGCTGACAGTCGTATGCCAGAAGACCCTGAACTTCAGAGATATTCCCCTCTGTGGAATCAGCTTCAAATGCAGGGATCCCGACTAGTGAGAATTCCACCTTTATACTCTGATGCTGCGTCACAAGTGCAAGTCATCCTGCCTCGGTCCATGGTGCAGAAAGTTTTGGAACAGCTGCACAATGTTTCTACTGGAGGTCATTTGGGGGTGCAGAAACTCCAGGGAAAGGTTAAGGACCGCTTTTATTGGCCAGGATGGTTTAGAGATGTTACAGTATGGGTCAAGGAATGTGTGGATTGTGCTTCGCGTAAGACTTCAGGAAGGCTACCATGTGCTCCGTTACAGCCATCAGTTATGGCTAGACCATTTGAACGGGTGGCACTTGATATTCTTGGTCCTCTCCCAGAGACGGCTAGTAAAAATAAGTACATTCTGGTTGTTGGTGATTATTTTTCAAAGTGGACAGAGGCTTTCCCACTCCCCAATCAGGAAGCACGCACCATTGCCAAGGTTTTGGCAGAAGCATGGGTTTGTCGCTTTGGTGCCCCACGCAGTATCCACTCAGACCAAGGACGAAACTTTGAGTCCACACTCTTTAAGGAATTATGTGAACTGCTGCATATCCATAAGTCCCGCACATCCCCATATCATCCCCAGTCGGATGGGTTGATTGAGCGTTTTAATCGTACTCTTTTGTCTATGCTGGCCCTGTTTGTGGAGGATAATCAGTTAAACTGGGACACTCTGTTGCCTTATGTGATGTTGGCTTACTACATGCTAGTACCTCTTTCACTCCATATCAGGTCTTATTTGGACGGGAAATTGTCTTGCCTGTTGACATCATGCTAAAAGTGGACAACCAAAAGTAATTTGCTTCAGCGAATGAGTATGTGTCTAAACTGAGGGAGACGTTGTCTACTGTAATAGAGGCAGTAAAGAAGCACCAGGCTAAGGCATCAGAACGACAGAAAACATCCTGACTTCAGGGCTAATTTCCAATATTATTCTGAGGGGGAATTGGTCTGGGTGCGGAATAAGGCTAAGAAGCGTGGGTTGTCTCCGAAATTGCAGAGGAGGTACAAGGGTCCATTTAGAGTGGTGGATAGGGTGACCGAAGTGCTTTATAGGCTTGTGCCAGTAGAGGGGGGTCCAGAAGGTGTTGTCCATTTCAATCGACTTAAGCCCTTTACCTCTTCTTTAACAGCACCATCACCTCCAGCTTCTGGGTCCAGAGTCGAGGGACAGATGAGTCCCCAAGCGGGGACCAGTCGGCGTCCTCGGGTCCAGTTCGGTGCCAGTTGGGTCCACTTTCGCCAGCCCACCCTGGAGGCCACTGCAGGAGGGAGGACACCACTAACAAGTCGGGAGGACCGGAACCCTGTGCGGGAGGACCGGAATCCTGTGGGGGAGGACCAGAACCCTGTGGTTGAGGACAGGAACCCTGTGGTGGGGGACAATGGACGAATTGCAGGAGCCTCGCAAGGAAACCTATCCGCCGAGGGACCAGCATCTCTTTCCGGGGCCTGCCTGGTCCCCCGGTGACTTCAGACGCGGTGGCTGTGTCTGAGTCTCCAAGGGAAGAGTCGGTAGCACCGTCGACAGGGGGTGGACGTTCGGGCCGACAGCGGAAGCTACCGTTGTGGTCTCGAGATTACGAAATGGCACCGTAGTGACTCGAGGACGAGTCTTTTTGGACAAGAGGGGGGAAAGTGTGATGTGAATGTCTCTGCATGGGCACTGATTAACTGATCTGAAACAGGTGTGTTAATCAGCAGAGGGACTCACAGCTGGGAAACTGACAGCTGAGAGAGAAAAGGCAGTGGAGAACTGTGAATGGGGGTTGGAGGACGCTACATGTGACTCTGCACTCTTTTGGGTGGGAGGGTGTCGTTCGCAGCGGATAGAGCTGCCGGCGACGAAGACAGCCAGACAGGAAAGATGTTCGAGTGTCAGGATCGGGAGGCCTGTTACCTCCTATAGATAGTCAGGGCTGGGGTTTGAGTGAGTGCGAGCCGCGATCCCTCCTTATGCACGACGGTGCCCAAGCAACACGGACACCAGCTGTGACTTAGTTCACGTCGTCCGGCAAAGCCCATCCCCGGGGAGTTGGACGGCGTCCCAAGCGTAGACCCCAGGGGAGGGTCTCGCCAACTGGCGAGTTACGTATACTCATTTATATTGTTGTATGTCGGATTTTAGAAGTATTTTACAGTGTACGGAAGGAGAGCAGCAGGGGAGAGGCTACCACGAATTGGAGCCCTCGCCCTAAATTGTTGGTTGGGTCATTGCAGTGTGGGTGTGCTGTGTGTGTTCATAATTGCCTAGTTGTGTGCCTCCGGCAGAGGGTGTTTGCATGCCGTGTTCTTAGTGTGGTGTGCCGCGTTAAATGCTAGTAAAACTAGCCCTGCTGAAGTGCATTTAAAAGTGGACTCCTCAGTCTAGTGGGGGTTTCTGGTGCCCCGTGGACTGGCTTCCTCTTGTTCTCTCCTCTCCTCTCCTCTTACCAGTGAACTGTTGTGGGTAAAATAAAGATTGTCCTATATGTTGTACAAAGCTGCCTCTGTATTTATTAGAAGGTTCTGACAAAGTGGTAGTGTTTCCTGCCACACCTGAGCGAATCCAATATATATTACAGAGCTAACAGGATGTATGAGACCGGATGTGGACACGACTGGTCATGCTACTAGGAAATGACATGGAGAGTACAAGCCTGAATAAAGTAACCACCATGCTCTAAACCAGCGGTTCTTGAAGAAACACACTCCTCAATGTCAGTTTCGGTAATTTATTGACAAGGATGATGACAACCTGAAACAGAGTAATGCAGCAAGATAAGCTGACAAAGTATTACCTCCATGCATGTCATCAACACAAATATATACCACGACACAGAGTATAGTAGTATAATAGTGTAATATATATATAGTATAATATATAGTATAATATAATAGTGGAAACAGTCTTACATGAATGAGTGGACGAACGTCTCAACTCAAGGTGGAATGAATGAACAATGTTTGAACTAAAATGGCCGCTCGGCACTACCGGGTCAGAGCCAAGGGCGCCGGAAGCGGGGGGGCCAGGGGGCCATTGGCCCCCCCACTTTTCAGCCCTGCCCCACATTTTCGCAGCAGCAGATGCCGCGGAAAACTGTACAAATCCCTTTTCAATAATTCCCCTCTACTCTAAAGTCACATCTAAAACGCGATCTGATCTAGCTGTGTATATTTTGTTATTTTTTATAGTTATATTCAATCTCACTAGCTACAGGCATGTTTGAAGCTTGTAAAGGGAAGATGACAGCTCTCACTCGCCACTCTGCTGTTCCTCAGCGCCGCTCCCCCTCCCTCCTGCTGAAATTATGAATGTAAGGTGTATAGTAATCATAGATAACACGGCAGGGTCTGTTACAGTTTGTTTTTTATCTGATTTCAAATAAGCAAATTCTTGGCTTTCAGAATATTAAACTTGTTTCGGCAAATTCAGATGATAAATAGGCCTACAAATTTGAAGCTTGTAACAACAATTACAAGCGGAGGAAAGGAGTAATTTAACGTCACTGCAGGCATAACAACAGCCGGTGTTTCTCGTGAGTGTTTTCCCCGGGAAACAAACACAATACACACAAACGCAAAAATACACAAAACACACGCGGCGCGGAACACTGTACAAATCCCGTTTCAATAATTCCCCTCTACTCTAAAGTCACATCTACAACGCGATCTGATCTAGCTGTGTATATTTTGTTCTTTTTTATTGTTATATAGCCTACATATTCAATCTCAGTAGCTACACGCATTTTTTAAGCTTGTAAAGGGAAGACCGCAGCTCGCCTCTCACTGGCCACTCTGATCTTCCGCAGCGCCGCTCCCCCTCCCTCCCGCTGAAATTATGAATGTAAGGCATATAGTAATCATATATAACACGGCAGGGTCCGTTACAGTTTGTTTTCATCTGATTTCAAATAAACAAAGTCTTGGCTTTCAGAATATTAAACTTGTTTCGGCAAATTCAGATGATAAATACAACTTTGAAGCTTGTAACGGCATAACAAGCGGAGAACGGAGTAACTTAACGTCACAACAGGAACAACAGCCGGTGCTTCCCGTGCAGTAATCCAAACGAAAATATCTTTCCTCCGTAGTATTTTGATCATTTGCTCCGCTAATAATCAATCAGATCGATGGATTCCAGAGAAGAGAAAACTTTAAAGACCTTTTTCTCAAAATGATGACTCTGTAATAGTCATTATATAATATGACATATTTTGCTTAATATTTGGAGTAGACTACAAAAACAATCCTGATATCATTAGAAAGCTAGGAATCAAAATGTGTTTCGGGTCAATGCGACTGATTTCGATGGAGCAGGTCACTTTGCATTAGGTAAAATAAAGCAGGCAGACCTAACAGGAAGAACATGTACATTTTAACCCAATCAAATAGGACATTGTCACACCATTCAAATGTATCCATGTAAATTACAACCAATAAAAAAGCTTAGATTTGTTTATTTGTTACGTTGTTTACTTTATTTGTTACGTTGTTATTACATTACATTACATTGCATTTAGCTGACGCTTTTATCCAAAGCGACTTACAATAAGTGCATTCGACCAGGAAGATACAACCTTGAAGAAAACAGAATCATATAAGTACATCAGGTTTCATAGAGCCAAACATTTCAAGTTGTTCTGTGTGTCAGCCGTTAACCTAGATAGAAAGAATATATAGCCTACGCTTGCAAACATGTCAGAAGAACCAACGCAGAAGAAAACTAAATACAGTCAATCTAAACTTAAATTTAACAACTGGAAGTTCACATCCCTGACATCCACATCTCCGGAGCGTGGACCTTCTTCAAACAGCAAAGCCAGATGAACCCAAAAGCAGCAGCTCTGCGGCCGCAGAAACTGTCAAAACCGCCGCCGCCCCCACACAATTAAAGATGTTTGGAGTTTTATTTGAGTTATTCATTTAAACATTTTTTCAAACAGATGCTGATTTGAAGCCGTTGTTAGGCCTACATATTACGGTATTTCCTGTTTCTGCCGGAGAGAGGGGAGTTTGTCCCAAAGCTTGCCGCTCTATTTACTCCCTCCATCCGACAGGAGGGAGCCTCATGTGTCACTCCACGGAGTTAACTCCGTCACGGAGGGGGAGTGTGTAGGGGTAGGGTGTAAGGCGTGGTTTGGGATTGGGCCATAAAAACGCAATTTTTTTGGCCCCCCCACTTCTAAAATGAATCCGGCGCGCCTGGTCAGAGCACGGCATAACCGGGCAGCGACAGCAGTGACGCTGCCCTCTAGTGGCCGGCGATAAACTCTTCAGTTCTCAACTGGTTCGGCCTCGGGACCCACTTTTTACTTTGGCAATAAATCGCGACTCACCATTTTTAACCACTCAAATCTATTCAACCAGAAATCGTGCTGTAATATATACGCCTTTCAGCAGACAATATTAATTAAAGTGAAATACAGTGCATATATCCCTTCCCAGAACCAAAGTATGCTTTTAAAAGGTTTAATGAGAGGATGGAATCAAAGCTGAACTGTAGGCTATAACATAAAAAGGCACACATGCTGAAAACACCAGAAAGGGTTCTGGGGGATTGTCCCCCAGGGGATTTTTAGAAATACTAACATATAAACTACGCATTCTGGTACACTCTGAGAAGAAAATAAATACATCTATTACTACCCGACATATTAATAATATTTTCTGCCATTGTTTGTTTTTCACGGGCCTTCAAAATAAAAGTTTGAAAAAAAAAAAGATTTAAAGTTTTTTTTTTCTTCAATCCGCGACCCACTCGAAACGGATCCGCGAGACGCGACCCACCAGTTTAGAACCACTGCTCTAAACCGTCTGTATTACTTTACGCTTACCACGACAGGGTTAAGTGAGAAAATATATTGTTTTGTAATTAGGGTGAATCAATCTCTACACCTGTTAAACATGTAAATAAAAGCTGGTTACATGCTGCATAGTAAAACTGAACTGGTTGTTAATATTTGCTTTGTAGACAAGAATGAGTCCATTTCTGTTTTGTTAGCAGACATACATTCTGTAAATCAAATAAATGTAACCTAATGATAAATTCCAGCAGTTACATTTTGACTTAATACATTCATAGACAGCTGCCAAGCCCTATCAATGCGGTACAGTAGCCTCTAGGAACCCAGTTGTCAGAGACGGCTGCAGTTTGAATCTGTGACGTGAGACGATCTGAGCCAACAGCTGCAGGGATTTGTGTCTTCCTCTGGTTCAATCTGGTCTGCTGGTGAGTTCATGTGCTGCTGGAAACATGCAAACACACTAGGCTTGTTGAGACGAGCTGGGGCTCGCCTCGAAAGTAGACGAGAATAGCCGATCGCAGCCGGGGGAGGTCTCAAAAGCTTATCTGAAGTCGGACAGCTCGGAGTCGGCTTCTTCTTCTCTCGTTTTTTTTGCGGATTGCAACAACTTTAAGGTGCATACCGCCACCTCCGGAGTCGGCTTGACTCGGTTTGCATTTATAAAGAATGCAGAAATGCTGTTTAATCGTTAATGTCAGCTATTTACTAAGTAAATACATTTGTTCCTGCTCAAGATTAGATTCAACTTTATTGTTATTGCACAGATTACAGGTACTGAGACAACAAAATGCAGTTTAGCTTCTAACCAGGAGTGCAACAAGCAGTAAAGTGAAAAGTAATGTACACAATCTACAGAATAAAGATGAAGTGAATGAAGTAAATGATGAATAAACAGTGAGGAGGGTATGATACACAAGATATACACAGCAGCCTGTGAGCAGTATTAACAGTGTGTATGAATACACTAGATATACACAGCAGCCTGTGAGCAGAATGACAGTGTGTATGAATACACTATATACACACAGCAGCCTGAGAGCAGTATGAACATTGAGTATGAATACACTAGATATACAAAGTAGCCTGTGAGCAGTATGAACAGTGTTAGTGCCAGTATTTGATTTGATAAGAAAGGCCACCTA